>NW_027118792.1:657500-845000 GCF_036417845.1 Apteryx mantelli | reverse complement strand
TATGGAAAATCAGGCTCACCGGCCTCCATAACAGGGTCCGACCCTAGGTTCCTGCTGAGGCAGAAGTTCGAAGTCAGATTGAAGAAAAATAAAATTTAATGATACACGTGCAGTAATTACAGCTCGAGCTGGGTGCCTCCGAAGAAGGACCCCGAACAAAGAAATCCCTGGGCAATTATTCCCTTACAATCTAAATTCCCCACCCCTTAAGCAATAGTTTGGACCAATAGTAATAGTTAGGTCTGGGGTCTTCCCCTTCTTCACTGGGCCCCTTCATTGTCTCTAGGCAGGCTGCTTCTTATCTTCAAGGTTGGCTACTCCTGCTGTCAGTGTAACTTCTTTATCTCTCCAGCTTGAACCAGCTCTGGGGCTCCCTTTTACTTATCTAAGGAAAAGTTCACAGCAGGTTCACAGCCTGAGGCCTAAGGCTTCAGCAAATTTAGCTACTAATGCTGAGCAAGTTATGCTAAGCAATTAATTCTAGACAGCTTCAGTTCAATATTCTCTAACACCGGGGTCCCCGGGCCAGCGCCCTGCCTCAGCCGGCGCCTAGCAGCGGACTTAGAACTGGTGCAGACCAGGGGAATCTGACTGTTTAATTAAAACAAAGCATCGCGAAGGCCCACGGCGGGTGTTGACGCGATGTGATTTCTGCCCAGTGCTCTGAAGGTCAAAGGGAAGAAATTCAATGAAGCGCGGGTAAACGGCAGGAGTAAATATGACTCTCTTAAGGCAGGGCCACAGTTACTAACTGGGCTTAGCTGCAGAGGTCACACCTCCCCGTGGTCCTGCTGGATGCCCATTCGTGGGTAACCGAGTTGACCTCTGCCCCAGTGTGTTATTCGGTGCTACAGTTGCTTCCTCCCTATCGACTGGAATCACCGACCACTTAATAGTAATACTAGGTGAATCAAAATTTATTCAACCACGAACTAGTACAGTAGTCGTGAGTCCAAAGCCCTTGGCCTGAGGGCTAATATAAGGTGTGATATGTGCTAATTTGTTGCATCAAAGTGAGAAACAGCCTTGGGAATATCTTGTATTGTGGTATGTGCTAATCTGTTACATCAGCGAGAAACAGCCTTGGGAACATCTGTGGGAACATCCTACAGCCTGTGGTGGGGGGCATGTACCCCACCTGAGATAACTGAGTTGAGCTAGCGAAGCGGCAATGTTAGTTTAGATAGCCTAATATGGCGCACAATGCAGAGGAAGACTCCAGCCTTCATCCCCACGACCACCAGAGGGCTGAAGAAGACCCCCTAGCAACAGCCGGCACAACCGTAGAAGTTACGGGAAGTGCCCCGTATACCCGGAACTGGAATCGCATATAAGGAGACTGTGAGGGGGGGGTTGCGCGCGCTGTTGGTGGAGCAGGAGACTCCCCGGCCGCCCAGCGCTGTTTTGCTTACTTGTGACTTGCTCAATTATTCTATTAAATTGGGATTTATGCAACCCGGCCCGAGTGGTTGTCAATTTGTCACGTTTACCTATAACAATTTTGGTGCCGTGACTCGGATGCAGGTCTCCCTGGTTTCGGGACTCTGACTCAGGGGAGGCGCCCCATCTTCGGATGGCCCCTGAGTGGGTAGTTCCCCTACCACAACCTGTATTTCCGAACCCTAAATCAGGACAAGGAAGCAAAAGAACTGCAGTACCCCGTAAACTTTGTGCACGAAGATCCAAACGAAGACTCAGGACTGAGTGAGTATTGGTATGCGGTTCCGTTCGGTTGGGGTGGGATACCCGGAGCACGTCTGAGTGAGACGTCCCCAGGGGACGGAGTGAGTGTGGACCCTCCAGGAGGGTGATTGTGTAGCGGGGGACCGAAAAGGGGCACCCGTCGGCCGACTGGGCCGCCCACTGCGAAGGGACAACCGTCCTAGCAGTTAAAGACTCGGGTGGTGTGAGTGCGGTCCCCCGAGGAGAGAGAAAGTGACTGGGGTGGGTGCTCCGGAAGATGGGACAGAAAAAGAGCAAGTCTTCTGATCCCATAGAGGGCCTTACGGTACGGTTACCGGATATACCGCTCGATAGCCCTTTAGGATTAATGATTAAGTATTGGAACGACTGGCCCTCCAGAAAAGGCAAAAGCCGAGAAAAAATGGTATATTACTGTATGCAAGTATGGGGTGGGAAGCAGATTAGAAGAGACCACCTTTATTGGCCAGTATACGGGTCTTTTGAAAATTGGATATGTCAGGCTCTAAAAATATATGTGAATTCAAAAGAGCCCTTTAGTTTAGAAGAAAGTGAGTATGCTAGTTTATGGATAAGACCAGATACTCGGACCATGATATTTACCCTGAAAGAGAAAGGTCCGAGGAAGAAAAGCAAAATACTGGAGGAACTTCTCGTTTCTCCTCCCCCCTGTATTCCCTCAGCTCCGGCTCAAAACCCAACACCAGCCCCTCCTCGTAGCCCCTCTCCAACGACCCCAGACCGGGATCTAGACCCTCCTAGTTCCCCAGAAGAAACCCGAAGGGTCACGAGGAGTCAAACGAGGGGAGGTGGGCGATCTGATCAGCTGTACCCCTTGCGAGAACTCCCCATGGGAGGACCGCAGCCGGGGATGGGATTTGTGTCTATGCCCCTGAGTTCAGGGGATGTACGGGATTTTAAGAAAGAAATGGGGAATTTATTAGAAGACCCTTTAGGGGTGGCTGAAAAATTAGATCAGTTTTTAGGTCCTAGCCTTTATACATGGGAGGAATTACAATCCATCTTAAGCATATTATTTACAGTGGAAGAAAGGGAAATGATCCGTAGGGCTGGGATGCGGACTTGGGATCAACAGCACCAACAAGGTCCCGCAGCAGATATTAAATGGCCCACCCAACGGCCGGACTGGGACAATCAGAATGCTGAGCATCGGACACATATGTCCGATCTGAGAACCATAATAGTTCAGGGAATCAGGGAATCTGTTCCCAGGGGGCAAAATATTAATAAGGCCTTCATGGAACAACAAAAGAAGGATGAGACACCAACAGAATGGCTCGAAAGACTTAGAAAAAATCTGCAACTTTATTCCGGGGTAGACCCCAGTACCCCTGTGGGAAAGGCTCTATTGAAAACACAGTTTGTAGCAAAGGCCTTTCCAGATATCAGAAGAAAGGTAGAGAAGTTAGATGATTGGCAGGATAGGGGGCTGGGCGAATTGCTGAGGGAAGCTCAGAAAGTGCATGTGCGGAGGGAAGAGGAAACCCATCGGCGACAGGCAAAGATTCTGGTGGCAGCAGTCCGAGAAGGGCAGAGAGGAATCCAGGCCCAATCTTCTAGGTCGTATAACAGACCTAAAAGAAAGCCACTTCACCAAGAAGGACAACCCAGAGAAGTTGTGACGAGGGACTTGAGGCAGGTTGAGTGTTTTTATTGCCAGAAAAAAGGGCATCTGAAGAGGAATTGTGAGAAGCGAATGCAGGATGAGCAAATGTTCCAAGAAGATTGGGGGGGGTCAGGGGCTCTATCTGCTGGGGACTCATAAAGGAACCAAGCCCTTGATAAAATTGAAATTAGGTCCCCAGCAAGAAGAAGTAGAATTCCTTGTGGATTCTGGGGCAGAAAGATCTACTGTCCAAACGGTACCCTGGGGGTGTAAACCATCCCCAGAGAAATTACAAGTGATAGGAGCTAAGGGAGAACCCTTTAAGGTCCCAGTAATTAAAAATGTGGAAATAGAATCAGACTCTTGATTAAGTGTTGGATCCTTTTTATTAGTTCCCGAAGCTGAATATAATTTACTGGGCTGAGATATGATGGTTGAATTAGGAGTCAATTTAGAAGTAGAGAATCAAGAATTAGTTATAAAATTACGCACCCTTATATTGAGGATGAGGCCAAAATCAACCCTGAAGTTTGGTATACCCCAGACTCAGTAGGGAAACTAGATATTGCTCCCTTTGAAGTGAGTATACGGAATCCAGAAATCCCTGTTAGAGTCAAGCAATATCCAATGTCACAGGAAGGGAGGCAAGGACTCCGACCAATAATCCAGAGGCTAATAAATCAAAAGTTACTGGAGCCTTGTATGTCTCCCCATAATACCCCCATACTACCCGTAAAGAAATCAGACGGGACTTATAGATTGGTACAAGATTTAAGATCAAGTGTTTACCCTTAGCCTTGTTGGAGATACGAACTCGGCCCAGAACTGACACAGGAGTCTCCCCTTTTGAAATGTTATATGGGATGCCATATGATTTAGAAATACCAAAAGAACATCCTAAAGCAGAAGAGAGATTATTGCAGAAATATATTACAGAGCTTATGAAGAGAAGACAAGAACTGATAAAGAAAGGACTAATAGTACAGAGACCTCCACTAGACGTAGCCATTCACCGAGTTAACCCTGGAGACAAGGTTTTAATTAAAACCTGGAAAGACTCGTCCTTGACTCCCCACTGGGAGGGACCTTTTCTTGTCTTGCTTACCACAGACACTGCTATTCGCACCGCAGAGCGAGGATGGACACATGCCAGCAGAATAAAAGGGACGATCTCAGAATTATCGTGGGAAGCCTTTGGAAACCCGGACAATTTAAAAGTAACCTTTAAGAAGAAACCTGGAAACCTCGATAAGTGAGACCACATTTTGTAAAACCTAACATAGTATTTGTTATAACCCCACACTGTATTTGTTATCCCTTTGTGTTTTATGCATGTAGGGTTTGTAAAGGGAAGTAGTGGACTCATTCTTAGTACGGGTATCTCCCTAGCGGCATTTGCCGCCCCTGTTACGACAAAATTGACTTATTGGACATTAAAAGATCTTAAGAAAAGATCGGTAGAATGGTGGGAAGCCTTTGTTAAAAGGCCAACATTAAAAACACCAATTGTAGGTGGACCGTGCCGTATGTTGGGTGTCTCTCTCGAAAAACTGGGAAGCCTTTCAAATCAGAAAGGCACATAAAGGAGATTCCCCTGAAGAATACGGCTGCTGTCGAGAAGACGGTACACCCTGCTGCTCTGAGCAAAAGAGTAGGCAGAGGAGACAGAGACGTATAGAAACTGTGGGGATCGAGGCCGACAAGCCACCTCCTAAGCAGGAATACCTAAAGTTATAAGACCCAGACTCTTTAAAGTCCCAGAGACACTTGGCATCACGGGTCGTCCTTCCAAGGTATTAGGAGTTCGTAAATATCCGTTAACCAAACCATGGGTCCACTACTCCTCTGGAAGATGATTGTGCTGGGCTTATTAGGAAGACGAATCAAAGGGGAACATAATGTACACCAACCCTTTAAGTGGACATTAATAAGATGGGAGGGTCAAACAGTGATCCAAGTACGAAGTGTACCCAGGAGTCCTACATTCACAGCTACCTTGTGTGAGTTGGCACCTATTGAACCATGTCTAGATCACATGGGGTTTTACTTTTGTCCTAGTTCTAATCCTGGGCGGGGGTATTGTAACTATCCAAACTCCTATTATTGTGCTTATTGGGGATGTGAAACTATAGCCTCGGATTGGGCCCCAGGAGCAGGGTCGGATAAGTTTATTAAGGTCCAGTGGGGACCTTATGGCTGTACACCTACCAATGGGAGGTCCAGTACAGGTTCGCGCCCTTATTCGGCTTTTGGCAATCAGGGTAACTGTAAGCACCTGATGATAAACATTACCCGCCCGGAGGACCCAGGATGGTTTTTGGGAAAGACCTGGGGGGTCCGGTACTGGGAACCTGGGACCGATAGGGGAGGATTATTTACCATAAAGAAAGAAAGTGTGCGACCTACTCCTCAAGCAATAGGGCCAAATCTAGTTGTTAAAGGGGTGGAATCAAGAATCAAACCCACGAGTGTGATCATGAATCCGACAAGTATTCCTATGAATCACCCCACCCTGAAAGATACTGTTGTAATCTCAGAAAGTAAAGCCACAGAGAGGGTAGACAATCCTCTGTGGAAGGTTGCGCAAGCAACCTACAAAGTATTAAATGCTACAACCCCTAGTATAACTATCCATTGCTGGTTATGCTACGACATAAGACCCCCTTTTTATGAAGCAATAGGAGTAAATATGACACGTACTTTAAGCAGTGATTCCGACTCACATTGTCAATGGGAAGATAAGAAGAAGGGGTTGACCATGGAACAAGTTACGGGAATGGGAATGTGTATTGGCAAAGTACCAAAATCAAAAAGAAAGCTGTGTGGGTCTATAACATTGCAAACCTACACCTCTGAAAATGGATGGATTATTCCCACCAAAGCAACTAGATGGATATGCTCAAGAACGGGCCTAACTCCCTGTGTCTCCCTAAAGGTACTCAGTGGGTCCCCAGAATATTGTATACAAGTGGAAGTAGTTCCAAGGATCTTGTACCATCCAGAAAATGTGATGTACGATCATTGGGACACCCCTCACCCAGTCCGAGTAAAGAGGGAACCAATCACCGCAATTACTATAGCCACCTTACTGGGCCTCGGGGCAGTGGGAGCGGGAACCGGAATCTCCTCCTTAGTGATGCAACAGCAGAGCCTTAGCACCCTACGGGCGGCAGTGGATGAGGACTTAGAACGAATAGAAAAATCCATTAACAGCCTCAGAAAAGTCGTTGACATCGCTATCAGAAGTAGTGTTACAGAACAGGAGAGGGATGGACCTCTTATTTTTGCAACAGGGGGGGATTGTGTGCAGCCCTAGGAGAAGAATGTTGTTTTTACGCGGATCATACGGGAGTTGTCAGGGATACTATGGCGAAACTGAGAGAAGGCCTTGAAAGGCGTAAAAAGGAAAGAGAAGCCCAGCAAGGGTGGTATGAATCATGGTTCAGTCGTTCTCCCTGGCTAACAACCTTATTGTCTACAATAGCGGGTCCATTAGCTTTACTAGTACTTGTGTTGACCTTTGGGCCGTGTATAGTAAATAAAATTAACTTAGCAAAAAGCAGACTCGAAGCTGCCCACCTACTGTTGATAAGAAGTCAATATGAACAACTAAATGAAGATGAGAGTAAGCATAACCCTATGCTCTCCCTGGCACAGGAGGCTGTTGTTCGATTTGATGAACAAATTAAAAGGGACCAAAACAAAAAGGGGGGATTGTGATATGTGCTAATTTGTTGCATCAAAGTGAGAAACAGCCTTGAGAACATCTTGTATTGTGGTATGTGCTAATTTGTTACATCAGCGAGAAACAGCCTTGGGAACATCTGTGGGAACATCCTACAGCCTGTGGTGGGGGGCATGTACCCCGCCTGAGATAACTGAGTTGAGCTAGCGAAGCGGCAATGTTAGTTTAGATAGCCTAATACGGCGATGGCGATGTCACACAACTGTGAAATATAGCATGACCACGAAAGTCGTAAAATATATGCGTGACCTGAGGGTCACCACTCACAATGCAGAGGAAGACTCCAGCCTTCATCCCCACGACCACCAGAGGGCTGAAGAAGACCCCCTAGCAACAGCTGGCGCAACCGCAGAGGTTACAGGAAGTGCCACGTATACCCGGAACTGGAATCGCATATAAGGAGACTGTGAGGGGGGGATTGTGCATGCCGTTGGTGGAGCAGGAGACTCCCCGGCCGCCCAGCGCTGTTTTGCTTACTTGTGACTTGCTCAATTATTCCATTAAATTGGATTTTATGCAAACCAATTGGAGTGGTCATGTTTGCCTAAAACAATCACTGTGGTCTTGCCGAGCGGTGATAAATTGCTCCAACTGGGAACAATACAAGTGGGTAAAGTATTACTGATTGATTGGTTTACATGACCCTAAAAATGGGCTGCCTGTGCCAAAACCACAGTGTGCCCTATGCATACATAGGATCAGAATTTGCACCCTGCAATGACTGTCACATCACCTCCGGCGATGCACCAGCAGGCTTAATTTGGGCCTGTAGTGATGGTCACATGTATACTACCTTATCTACTAGACTGCCTAACTGCCAATGTACACTAGGTGTCCCCACTTTGTGCCCTGTATGGAAGAGGACCCCAGTCTAGCCCCATTGGTTTGCTTGCACAAAAAGGGAGCTGGGAGGTAAGGTTGAGGGGTGGCAGGACCTGGGAGCAGCTGTCCGAATAGCATGGGGAATGGAAGGATTTGGGGGATTTGGGTCCGCTACGGTACGAACGCGGTTGTGGATAAGTAAATTAGCCTACCAAGTAGAAGTTTTAGCCAACACCACGTGAGACAGCTTGTCCTTGATCAATACACAATTGCAAGCTATGACTAAGATGGCTGTCCAGAATTGCATGGCACTGGACCTGATGCTATTACACCAAAATGGATTGTGTGGCTACCTCAACCTCTCGAGCATGGACTGCTGTGTATACATCCCAAATGTCACACAGGACCTCCACACCCAACTAGAAACCATATGACAGGTGGCCAAAGATATTCGCGAGCTCCGAGAGTCAATGAACAACAGCTGGCTGTCGAAATTGTTTGGCTGGTTTGGACTCGGTGTCACCGGATGGATCCAAAGCTTGTTACAGACTGGGATTATCCTTGTCATTGTGGTAATATTGTTATGCATTACTGTTAGCTGCCTAAAAACCTTCATAAGCCATGCCCTAGAGTTGTGTCCGCTCACCACTTCCTACGCCCCGTTAGTGGAAGTCAGTCCAGAAACATACACATTACCCTTCCAGCAAGTTATCGATACACCTGTGACTGAGAGTGGGATGTGAAAGTGGCAGCAGCCATGGGGTGGATGATGTGGGATCAAGAGAGAATTCAGGGAGAAAGATAAGGGGGCACAAAGGAAAAAACAGTACGTGGCAGACAAAACACACCACCCTTTTGCAACATGAGTAACGAACTAGCTGGTGAAGGCCAGACAGCTTGTTCCAGCTGCACGGCAGAGGAGGGAGCAATATGGAGGTATCACAGTCCGCCCCTGACCACAAAGGGTTGCATCCCAAAAAATAATTGCTGCTCAGGGACTAACTGTTGACCTATAGTAACCCAGCCTCATTATCCTGGACTACCATATTAAAAAACATGCCCTTTGCTGCATAATGATATGTAAATAAGGGGGGCATACCCCCAACAACCACGCAAATGGCAATCTGGCCAATGAAGTATGTCTGCCGCGCTTCCACATCCCACTTTCAGCAACTATAAAACAGAGGATAGCTCACTAAAGTTTTTGGAAGGGAAGAAAATTGAACCCCCAACCTGTTCACCGGAGATTGCTGACGAGCGAGCCTCCTTCTCCCCTCCCCCAAGCAGGGATGCATGCCTCTTTGGTAAGACTTGCGCCTCCGACAAACGTCGGACGTTACTGGGATAATATATTATTACTGAAAGCGCTTAATTGTTAGTTTGAGCTCATAGAAAGAAAATTTGTGGCAGCAAGTGCATTTATCAATGGCAATTCCAAACCTGTTGTATCTGTCGCTTTAATAAAAATCTTATTCTTTTTACTTTGTGAAACTGACTCAGGGAAAGTCCTCAAACAGGGGTCTCTGGCAGGCAAAAGTAAATTACAAAGATAAGGAAGGGCCTTCCTTCCCTCCCTTTCACGTGACACGTACACATGTGCTGTCCCAGTTCCCCTCACACACAGACATGAACCATTCCCCCAGCACACAGACATGCCCCACCCCCATTCACACCACCACCATGGACATGCCTGGTCCCCTTTTCCCTCCACACAAAAACGTTCCCCTGGACATGCTTGATCCCCTCATACACAAGGACAAGATTTGTCTCCCCATTTCCCTCACACCCCTGTTATAGGTAAACGTGACAAATTGACAACCACTCGGGCCGGGTTGCATAAATCCCAATTTAATAGAATAATTGAGCAAGTCACAAGTAAGCAAAACAGCGCTGGGCGGCCGGGGAGTCTTCCTCTGCATTGTGCGCCATATTAGGCTATCTAAACTAACATTGCCGCTTCGCTAGCTCAACTCAGTTATCTCAGGCGGGGTACATGCCCCCCACCACAGGCTGTAGGATGTTCCCACAGATGTTCCCAAGGCTGTTTCTCGCTGATGTAACAAATTAGCACATACCACAATACAAGATGTTCTCAAGGCTGTTTCTCACTTTGATGCAACAAATTAGCACATATCACAATCCCCCCTTTTTGTTTTGGTCCCTTTTAATTTGTTCATCAAATCGAACAACAGCCTCCTGTGCCAGGGAGAGCATAGGGTTATGCTTACTCTCATCTTCATTTAGTTGTTCATATTGACTTCTTATCAACAGTAGGTGGGCAGCTTCGAGTCTGCTTTTTGCTAAGTTAATTTTATTTACTATACACGGCCCAAAGGTCAACACAAGTACTAGTAAAGCTAATGGACCCGCTATTGTAGACAATAAGGTTGTTAGCCAGGGAGAACGACTGAACCATGATTCATACCACCCTTGCTGGGCTTCTCTTTCCTTTTTACGCCTTTCAAGGCCTTCTCTCAGTTTCGCCATAGTATCCCTGACAACTCCCGTATGATCCGCGTAAAAACAACATTCTTCTCCTAGGGCTGCACACAATCCCCCCCTGTTGCAAAAATAAGAGGTCCATCCCTCTCCTGTTCTGTAACACTACTTCTGATAGCGATGTCAACGACTTTTCTGAGGCTGTTAATGGATTTTTCTATTCGTTCTAAGTCCTCATCCACTGCCGCCCGTAGGGTGCTAAGGCTCTGCTGTTGCATCACTAAGGAGGAGATTCCGGTTCCCGCTCCCACTGCCCCGAGGCCCAGTAAGGTGGCTATAGTAATTGCGGTGATTGGTTCCCTCTTTACTCGGACTGGGTGAGGGGTGTCCCAATGATCGTACATCACATTTTCTGGATGGTACAAGATCCTTGGAACTACTTCCACTTGTATACAATATTCTGGGGACCCACTGAGTACCTTTAGGGAGACACAGGGAGTTAGGCCCGTTCTTGAGCATATCCATCTAGTTGCTTTGGTGGGAATAATCCATCCATTTTCAGAGGTGTAGGTTTGCAATGTTATAGACCCACACAGCTTTCTTTTTGATTTTGGTACTTTGCCAATACACATTCCCATTCCCGTAACTTGTTCCATGGTCAACCCCTTCTTCTTATCTTCCCATTGACAATGTGAGTCGGAATCACTGCTTAAAGTACGTGTCATATTTACTCCTATTGCTTCATAAAAAGGGGGTCTTATGTCGTAGCATAACCAGCAATGGATAGTTATACTAGGGGTTGTAGCATTTAATACTTTGTAGGTTGCTTGCGCAACCTTCCACAGAGGATTGTCTACCCTCTCTGTGGCTTTACTTTCTGAGATTACAACAGTATCTTTCAGGGTGGGGTGATTCATAGGAATACTTGTCGGATTCATGATCACACTCGTGGGTTTGATTCTTGATTCCACCCCTTTAACAACCAGATTTGGCCCTATTGCTTGAGGAGTAGGTCGCACACTTTCTTTCTTTATGGTAAATAATCCTCCCCTATCGGTCCCAGGTTCCCAGTACCGGACCCCCCAGGTCTTTCCCAAAAACCATCCTGGGTCCTCCGGGCGGGTAATGTTTATCATCAGGTGCTTACAGTTACCCTGATTGCCAAAAGCCGAATAAGGGCGCGAACCTGTACTGGACCTCCCATTGGTAGGTGTACAGCCATAAGGTCCCCACTGGACCTTAATAAACTTATCCGACCCTGCTCCTGGGGCCCAATCCGAGGCTATAGTTTCACATCCCCAATAAGCACAATAATAGGAGTTTGGATAGTTACAATACCCCCGCCCAGGATTAGAACTAGGACAAAAGTAAAACCCCATGTGATCTAGACATGGTTCAATAGGTGCCAACTCACACAAGGTAGCTGTGAATGTAGGACTCCTGGGTACACTTCGTACTTGGATCACTGTTTGACCCTCCCATCTTATTAATGTCCACTTAAAGGGTTGGTGTACATTATGTTCCCCTTTGATTCGTCTTCCTAATAAGCCCAGCACAATCATCTTCCAGAGGAGTAGTGGACCCATGGTTTGGTTAACGGATATTTACGAACTCCTAATACCTTGGAAGGACGACCCGTGATGCCAAGTGTCTCTGGGACTTTAAAGAGTCTGGGTCTTATAACTTTAGGTATTCCTGCTTAGGAGGTGGCTTGTCGGCCTCGATCCCCACAGTTTCTATACGTCTCTGTCTCCTCTGCCTACTCTTTTGCTCAGAGCAGCAGGGTGTACCGTCTTCTCGACAGCAGCCGTATTCTTCAGGGGAATCTCCTTTATGTGCCTTTCTGATTTGAAAGGCTTCCCAGTTTTTCGAGAGAGACACCCAACATACGGCACGGTCCACCTACAATTGGTGTTTTTAATGTTGGCCTTTTAACAAAGGCTTCCCACCATTCTACCGATCTTTTCTTAAGATCTTTTAATGTCCAATAAGTCAATTTTGTCGTAACAGGGGCGGCAAATGCCGCTAGGGAGATACCCGTACTAAGAATGAGTCCACTACTTCCCTTTACAAACCCTACATGCATAAAACACAAAGGGATAACAAATACAGTGTGGGGTTATAACAAATACTATGTTAGGTTTTACAAAATGTGGTCTCACTTATCGAGGTTTCCAGGTTTCTTCTTAAAGGTTACTTTTAAATTGTCCGGGTTTCCAAAGGCTTCCCACGATAATTCTGAGATCGTCCCTTTTATTCTGCTGGCATGTGTCCATCCTCGCTCTGCGGTGCGAATAGCAGTGTCTGTGGTAAGCAAGACAAGAAAAGGTCCCTCCCAGTGGGGAGTCAAGGACGAGTCTTTCCAGGTTTTAATTAAAACCTTGTCTCCAGGGTTAACTCGGTGAATGGCTACGTCTAGTGGAGGTCTCTGTACTATTAGTCCTTTCTTTATCAGTTCTTGTCTTCTCTTCATAAGCTCTGTAATATATTTCTGCAATAATCTCTCTTCTGCTTTAGGATGTTCTTTTGGTATTTCTAAATCATATGGCATCCCATATAACATTTCAAAAGGGGAGACTCCTGTGTCAGTTCTGGGCCGAGTTCGTATCTCCAACAAGGCTAAGGGTAAACACTTGATCTTAAATCTTGTACCAATCTATAAGTCCCGTCTGATTTCTTTACGGGTAGTATGGGGGTATTATGGGGAGACATACAAGGCTCCAGTAACTTTTGATTTATTAGCCTCTGGATTATTGGTCGGAGTCCTTGCCTCCCTTCCTGTGACATTGGATATTGCTTGACTCTAACAGGGATTTCTGGATTCCGTATACTCACTTCAAAGGGAGCAATATCTAGTTTCCCTACTGAGTCTGGGGTATACCAAACTTCAGGGTTGATTTTGGCCTCATCCTCAATATAAGGGTGCGTAATTTTATAACTAATTCTTGATTCTCTACTTCTAAATTGACTCCTAATTCAACCATCATATCTCAGCCCAGTAAATTATATTCAGCTTCGGGAACTAATAAAAAGGATCCAACACTTAATCAAGAGTCTGATTCTATTTCCACATTTTTAATTACTGGGACCTTAAAGGGTTCTCCCTTAGCTCCTATCACTTGTAATTTCTCTGGGGATGGTTTACACCCCCAGGGTACCGTTTGGACAGTAGATCTTTCTGCCCCAGAATCCACAAGGAATTCTACTTCTTCTTGCTGGGGACCTAATTTCAATTTTATCAAGGGCTTGGTTCCTTTATGAGTCCCCAGCAGATAGAGCCCCTGACCCCCCCCAATCTTCTTGGAACATTTGCTCATCCTGCATTCGCTTCTCACAATTCCTCTTCAGATGCCCTTTTTTCTGGCAATAAAAACACTCAACCTGCCTCAAGTCCCTCGTCACAACTTCTCTGGGTTGTCCTTCTTGGTGAAGTGGCTTTCTTTTAGGTCTGTTATACGACCTAGAAGATTGGGCCTGGATTCCTCTCTGCCCTTCTCGGACTGCTGCCACCAGAATCTTTGCCTGTCGCCGATGGGTTTCCTCTTCCCTCCGCACATGCACTTTCTGAGCTTCCCTCAGCAATTCGCCCAGCCCCCTATCCTGCCAATCATCTAACTTCTCTACCTTTCTTCTGATATCTGGAAAGGCCTTTGCTACAAACTGTGTTTTCAATAGAGCCTTTCCCACAGGGGTACTGGGGTCTACCCCGGAATAAAGTTGCAGATTTTTTCTAAGTCTTTCGAGCCATTCTGTTGGTGTCTCATCCTTCTTTTGTTGTTCCATGAAGGCCTTATTAATATTTTGCCCCCTGGGAACAGATTCCCTGATTCCCTGAACTATTATGGTTCTCAGATCGGACATATGTGTCCGATGCTCAGCATTCTGATTGTCCCAGTCCGGCCGTTGGGTGGGCCATTTAATATCTGCTGCGGGACCTTGTTGGTGCTGTTGATCCCAAGTCCGCATCCCAGCCCTACGGATCATTTCCCTTTCTTCCACTGTAAATAATATGCTTAAGATGGATTGTAATTCCTCCCATGTATAAAGGCTAGGACCTAAAAACTGATCTAATTTTTCAGCCACCCCTAAAGGGTCTTCTAATAAATTCCCCATTTCTTTCTTAAAATCCCGTACATCCCCTGAACTCAGGGGCATAGACACAAATCCCATCCCCGGCTGCGGTCCTCCCATGGGGAGTTCTCGCAAGGGGTACAGCTGATCAGATCGCCCACCTCCCCTCGTTTGACTCCTCGTGACCCTTCGGGTTTCTTCTGGGGAACTAGGAGGGTCTAGATCCCGGTCTGGGGTCGTTGGAGAGGGGCTACGAGGAGGGGCTGGTGTTGGGTTTTGAGCCGGAGCTGAGGGAATACAGGGGGGAGGAGAAACGAGAAGTTCCTCCAGTATTTTGCTTTTCTTCCTCGGACCTTTCTCTTTCAGGGTAAATATCATGGTCCGAGTATCTGGTCTTATCCATAAACTAGCATACTCACTTTCTTCTAAACTAAAGGGCTCTTTTGAATTCACATATATTTTTAGAGCCTGACATATCCAATTTTCAAAAGACCCGTATACTGGCCAATAAAGGTGGTCTCTTCTAATCTGCTTCCCACCCCATACTTGCATACAGTAATATACCATTTTTTCTCGGCTTTTGCCTTTTCTGGAGGGCCAGTCGTTCCAATACTTAATCATTAATCCTAAAGGGCTATCGAGCGGTATATCCGGTAACCGTACCGTAAGGCCCTCTATGGGATCAGAAGACTTGCTCTTTTTCTGTCCCATCTTCCGGAGCACCCACCCCAGTCACTTTCTCTCTCCTCGGGGGACCGCACTCACACCACCCGAGTCTTTAACTGCTAGGACGGTTGTCCCTTCGCAGTGGGCGGCCCAGTCGGCCGACGGGTGCCCCTTTTCGGTCCCCCGCTACACAATCACCCTCCTGGAGGGTCCACACTCACTCCGTCCCCTGGGGACGTCTCACTCAGACGTGCTCCGGGTATCCCACCCCAACCGAACGGAACCGCATACATATACTCACTCAGTCCTGAGTCTTCGTTCGGATCTTCGTGCACAAAGTTTACGGGGTACTGCAGTTCTTTTGCTTCCTTGTCCTGATTTAGGGTTCGGAAATACAGGTTGTGGTAGGGGAACTACCCACTCAGGGGCCATCCGAAGATGGGGCGCCTCCCCTGAGTCAGAGTCCCGAAACCAGGGAGACCTGCATCCGAGTCACGGCACCAAAATTGTTATAGGTAAACGTGACAAATTGACAACCACTCGGGCCGGGTTGCATAAATCCCAATTTAATAGAATAATTGAGCAAGTCACAAGTAAGCAAAACAGCGCTGGGCGGCCGGGGAGTCTCCTGCTCCACCAACAGCGCGCGCAACCCCCCCCTCACAGTCTCCTTATATGCGATTCCAGTTCCGGGTATACGGGGCACTTCCCGTAACTTCTACGGTTGTGCCGGCTGTTGCTAGGGGGTCTTCTTCAGCCCTCTGGTGGTCGTGGGGATGAAGGCTGGAGTCTTCCTCTGCATTGTGCGCCATATTAGGCTATCTAAACTAACATTGCCGCTTCGCTAGCTCAACTCAGTTATCTCAGGTGGGGTACATGCCCCCCACCACAGGCTGTAGGATGTTCCCACAGATGTTCCCAAGGCTGTTTCTCGCTGATGTAACAGATTAGCACATACCACAATACAAGATATTCCCAAGGCTGTTTCTCACTTTGATGCAACAAATTAGCACATATCACACCCCCACACACCTCGTCCTCCTTTTCACCTCCAGCAAATGGGGATGCCCTTCCCTGCCCTCATACAAGTTTGTGGCAAAAATATTCAAACTTCAGTCCCTGGGAAAATCATGGAATGAGGCCTCTTGGAACACATTTCTAGACATATTAAGAATAACAAGTTAGTTTGGAACAAGCGGCATGGATTTACCAAGCATAAATCGTGCCTGAGCAACCTGATAGCCTTCTATGATGACATGCTTAGATTTATGGATGCAGGAAGAGCAATAGGTGTCACCTACCTTGACTTTAGCAAGCCTTTCAACACTGTCTCCCACAACACGGTCTCTTCTTGTATTCAAGTTAGGACGTTACAGTCTGGATAGGTGGGCAACTTAATTGGTAAAAAAAAAACTGGTTGGATGATGGCACTCAGAGGGTCATGGTTAGTGGGTTGTACTCTACTTGGAAGCCAGTAATGAGTGGAGTAGTGCAGGGGGTTATCTGGGGACCTGTCCTCCTTTACATCTTTATCAGTGATCTGGAGGAGGTCATGGAATGCACGCTTCTCAAGGGCAGCCAGTCAATATGCTTAAGGGCAGAGCTGCCATTCTGAAGGACCAGGAGAGGCTAGAGGAATGGGCCAACAGGAACCTTATGAAATGCAACAAAGACAAGCACAAAGTCCTGTGCCTGGAAAGGCAGCACCCCTTGCAACGGCACAGGCTGGGGACTTACTGACTGAGCAGCAGCTCTTTGAGGAAGGACCTGGAGATCCTAGTGGACAGCAAGCTTAATGAGAGCCAGCAGTGTGCCAGGAAGTGCAGAAGGCCACCAGCACACTGGGCTGTGTGAAGAGGGGCATAGCCAGTCGATCAAGGAAGGTGATTATTTCCCTTTATTCAACACCTGTTAGACCACATGAAGGATACTGTGCCCAGTTTTGACCCCCTGATGCAAGGAAGGCATTGATCAACTGGAGCAAATTCAGCAGAGGGGCACTGAGATGGCCAGGGAGCTACAATACTTGTCCCATGGGCAGAGGCTGAGGCAACTAGGCTTGTTCATCCTGGAGAACAGGCAGCTTGAGTGGGGGGACCTGATAACGGTCATCCAGTGCTTTCAGGAAAGTCTTGAGAAGAACAGAGCCAGGCTTTCCACGGTGATGTGAGGTGGGAGGATGACAGACAATGGTCATAGGTTGAAACCTGAGAGCTTCCAACTGGATACAAGGAGAAACTTTTTCAACGTGAGAACAGTCGGGTACTGGAACAAGTTTCTCAGAGAGGTTGTGAAGTCTCCATCCTCGGAGGTTTCCAAGACCATCACTGATGTTCTGTGTGAGTGCTTCAGCAAAGTGCTCTAAGTTCCTGGAAAGGCTGTCTTGGCTGAGGCCAGTGGTAAATGCAGCCATGCTCTGGAAGGAGACGATAGTTGGGATGCTAAGCACAGTGCGGATTTGCACCTTGAGGACAGCAGTAGTGGATCCTTTTGCTGCAAGACCCTAGAGTCCCAAGAGGCATCTACAGGGAGGCAGTACCTGATGGCATAGAGGTCATCACTAACGTCCTTGTAGCTGGACCTGGGTCTTTATATACACAAGCCTAGAAGGACGGCTAGCCACTGCTCTGTGTGGAGAAGGAGGTGTAGGGTTTTTTCTTGGGCTGGAGCAAACATGTCAGCATGTGTCCTGCTTTGTGTGGGTCCCTTCTGCTAACCTTCCTCCCTCATTCCTCTCACACCACCTCCCTGCTTCCTAGGTCTGGATCAGCCCTGTCTGTTCTTAGAAACCAGACTGCTTCAGTTTTCCTTACCAATGTTTGGTCTCTCTCATAATTCTCCCTCTTACTTTGGCTTCCTTCCCAGCCCCTTGCTACACAACACAACCACTGCTTCTTCATTGACATGGTTCATCTCTAAATCCTACTAGTGACTTTTCTGCCTGACGCTACTCCTTTAATCACTCACTCTGTCTCTCTCTTTTCTCTTCTCTCTCTCTCTCTCTCTCTTCTCTGAGGACAAGAAAGGGCATAGAAGTCATGGGGAGGATTCTTGTGTGTAGTGAGAATACCTGCAGAAGATCTGGCGAGGAGTCAGTGACTGGCAGAGTGCGTGGTAGCAGGCCCAGCATGTGGAACTACACACTGACCAAATTCCCATCATGGCCAGGCATGCATATTCCATTTTGTCAACAACGTCTAGCTGCTTCCCGGGCAGGAGCTACTCAAGGTTAGCACGGCTGAGCTAAGGAAATAGTTCCAGTAGATTTAAGGGGCCTTTATGAACAATGAGTCAAGTTCTGCCTGGACGTCTGACTCCTGCGTCCGACCCATGCCTCCAGCAGCCTCCCATTGGCAACCCCTCCTCGCAGTTCCCAGGGCTCCCCATGCAACTTGTAGTGTAAGTCCTTTATTAAACCTATCCTGTTTAGCCCCTTATGAACCTTGAGTGTCTCTTTCCACCAGTATCTGACCCTCTCTTGCCTGCCTTGCGGTCACATTTTGATATCCAGGAAGCCTTAATGCAATCTCAGTGGATATGGATGCCCATATCAATGTAACAGCACTGTTGTCCATGGAAGCATTCACAGGTGACTGGCAGGATGGTATTCCAGGCACTGAGGTCTTGTTGCACTGTGCCATTGTGAGAATGGAAAAACTTCACCACATGAAGATGCTCGCTTACAGGCACTTATGTGCAGTAGGAGTCAGGGGCTGTAAACACCTTTGGCATCCTGAGAGCATTGATGGTTGTCAAGCTGAATTACACTCAGGTGCTAGGACCTCTGAAACAACACTGCATTCCTACTTCTAGAGCTGATTTGAGTTTCTGAATGATTCTAAAAAGTTCCCGTTTGCCTTCACGTGTATCATATCCATTCGTACCACAGACTAGCAACAAGTGCCTGTCTTATAACTAAATGTTCACACATAAATAGTCTCATGTATGTTATCAGAGGTTGTCTGCTGAAGTTTTGAATGAGAAACTACAGAGAAATGCTTAGATATCACCAGAGTAATCCTAAAACCTTTTTGTAGCCTTAATCATCTTAGCAACCCTGTGCACAGAACAGCACTGAGAACAATGGTTCCAGTACAAGTGTTCAGGTAATGGACTGAGTCGTGGGTATGAGATCTTATATCAGCTTCATCTCTGAAGCATACATATTCTGAAAACACTCCCTGAATGCGTGTGTCTACCATTGCATTATCGGGTGCTATTTTAGGTATTTGAGGTCTTAAAAAAAAATCATAGTTTGTTATCTCCATCTTTAGAAGTTAAAAATACATAAATAAATACATAAAATAAGGACTATAAGGGGGCAAAAGATGTTAAGTCAGAGACAGAAGTCAACTGTGTAGCTGTATCAGGTCCAATGAAGCCATGATACCTATTCAACTTATTATACTTGGGAATTTCAAAAAGATGTAACCAACTTGTTGGAAAATTCCCCATTAAAACTGTTACTCTTTCTGAAAATTAGGTGTTATAACCTCGCATATTTCAAAAAAAAAATTTTTTTGATTCGACACCTTCCTCCTGCTTATGAGAGCTTGCTGTACAAATAATCGTTACTAATATTAATAGGATGTGGCTAGAAGAAGAGGAAAACTAACTATTATTTTATCAGTGATCAGTTCAACTCCCCACAACATCATTAGATTTCTGTGTCCCTAAAACACTATGCCTTGATGTTTTCTGAACTGAAGTCCCATAAGATTCAGAGGCTTGATCCCAAGAGGAGTTATCAGAGAGACAGAATTTTTCCTTTGCTGGAAATCAATGTGATTCTTTCAGTGGCAGAGAGTACTGTATAAAGGATTTCTGACTCCACTGAACAGCCAGAACTCATCCTCTTTGAAAGCAGTGTATTAGACGTGATCTACTATACTACTATAGTTCTTTCAGCTTTGGGAGAGATACAGTTAATTCAGCTAGGAATTGGAATGAAGAAACCATATTAGAGGACCCTTCTTTGATATAGAAAAGGAAAACCTGCAGGATTTCAGAGTAATCTTCATGTAAACATTAGGTAACCAACCTTCCTTCCTTCCTTCCTTCCTCCCTTACTTCCTTGCTCTGTTCCTCCCTCCCTTCTTCCCTTCCCTTCTTCCTGCCTGCCTGCCTGCCTGTCTTTCTGCCTCATAATTTTCTTTGCTTGCAATTCTCAAACATGCCATTCCTTTCGTTGAGCTGATACACAGGTGGCAGTTCCAGCATCAGTATTGACCACATAGGTTACAACAGTTCCAGTATTTGTTGAAACAGCTGGGGTGGGAAATCAAGGAATTCTTTCATGTCCCTTTCCAGACTCAGTATCTGATCTCTTCCATTCTTGAGGCAGCATCAGCTGATGATGCATCTTATGGAAGAGGAGGCTGGGAAATGGATATAGCAGCTCAGGACAGAAAGATAGGAAGTTACTGCTAAGTGATTCTCTCTTTCCCTGCAGGGATGGATAACCAGACAGAGGTGAGGAAGTTCATCCTCCTTGGCCTGAGCAATGTTCAAGGACTGCAGAAATTCCTGTTCATGCTGTTCTTACTGCTGTACCTGTCTACCCTGCTGGGGAATATGGCAATCATGATTGTAGTGGCATGTGAACCCCGGCTACACACCCCCATGTACTTTTTCCTCTACAACCTCTCCTGCCTAGATATTTTCTTCTCCACAGTTACCATGCCCAGGATGCTGGCTGGGCTCCTCTCGGGGCACCAGGGCATTTCTTACACTGGCTGCCTAAGCCAGCTCCACTTCTTCTACTTCCTGGGAAGCAGCGAAGATATGCTTCTGGCTGTCATGGCCTATGACCGCTTTGTGGCCATCTGCTACCCCCTGCGCTACACCCTGATCATGAGCCCACGGGCCTGCCTGCAGCTGGCTTCAGCCACTTGGACTACTGGCTTCCTTCATGCTCTGATGCACACAGTCATGACCTCCCGGCTCCATTTCTGTGGCCCCAACCACATCCAACACTTCTTCTGCGAAATTAAGCCCCTGGTGAAACTGGCCTGCAATAGCAGCCAGCTCAACCTGAACCTTCTCAACATCATCACAGGGAGTATTGCAATAGGCCCCTTTGTCTTCACACTCTTTTCTTACCTATACATTTTTTCCTTCCTCCGGCTGAAAGTCCAGTCCAAGGAGGGAAGGAGGAAAGCCTTCTCCACTTGCATCTCCCATCTCACAGTAGTGGCCTTATTCTATGTCCCTGTTATTTTTAACTATGTGCCACCTTCCTCAGGGAGTTCAGCCAGCTGGACAATGATAGCCACGCTTATGTATAATGTTGTCACGCCAGTCCTCAATCCTTTGATCTACACCCTGAGGAATGTGGAGGTGAAGCGTGCCCTAAAGAGAAGACTTTTCTCCAGAGAGTTACTAGCACAGAAAATGTTCTGCCTTGCAGCTTGTGTGGGGTAGTAGGCAATGGACAATGCAATGAGAGGAGCTTTTGGCTCAAGACTGTGTTGTGCAGAAATCTGCTTTTCACTGCCAACAGCCTGAGTCCCTTCAGAAACACCCTACATACTGGATATGGTCTCATCTCTCCTATCTTGGGCATTAGCAGTGCTAAAAGATGAACATATGTCGGTGGAACAGCCACTCCCATTCATCCAACTGGGAAAGAGAAGCATCTCCAGAGAGTGATACTTCAATAAAAACACCTTTATTAGAGTGATTTACCTGCAAAGTCACTTGATTTTTCATTTTTTTTCTTTTTCTTTTCGGCAGCTGAATCCCACCCCCAGTCAGAGCTGTCAGGAGAAGTCAAGGCATGATTCATCTTATCCTAAAGCCCATAGACGGGGAGGGATTCATTTCTTTCCATGGGATTCAGTTGGCCACATACAGACATGTATGTCATGCCACTTGAAATACTCCGGGTATCTCAGCTGGTGTCTCTCTGCTGCTCCAGAAAGGCATAGGTCTCCCATAGGCGCTATGCCGGATCTACCAGCCCTGTATGGATGTCAGATATCCTAGGGCCTCTGAGATGGTACTAGACACCTTTGCGTAGGCAACTTCATTTGGCAATAACTTGCATAATACATTGTGTCTCTTAATATGGGCATTCTGTACAGCAGGGCAACAATATGGGAGCAGGTTTTGCTCTCCACCAAACAATGCCTGCTGATCCCTTTTAGGGTCTCCCCTCTTCCTCTAGCCAGGAATTCCCTGGTAGCATTTACATTGGCTCATAGTTGCAACACAGTTACAAGCTTCCTATGGGGAATGCCCCTATGACTTTACTGCCCAGCATTACTGATAGTGTCATTTCCAAAGCTTGAAATACCACAACCTTGACAATGTAGCTTGGTCCATTTCACAAATTCCTCCTTCCTCCAATTCTGTAGACTTGATAAGATAACTTTTGGAAAGGGATCTCCCATTCTAAGACCACCTCGCCCTCTTCACATGTGACTGGGATCACTTTGATCACTCTTTTATCCAAAATCGATGGTCTCTCATGTTTGCTACACTCAACTGCCACCCACAGTCTCTCAAAATCTTTATCAATACCTTCCTTTAGCTCTGCAGATCAAATAATGCTATATTGGGAGTGGGTAATTCTATGCAGCCTTCCAGCCTGCACATCTGGGATCAAACCAGCCAGCTGAGTGATCCCCAAGCCACTGTCTTCAGTATTTGGGCAGAACGTGGAATCACAGGTACAGGCAGGAAGATGTAACCAGCCTTTAGCTGCTGACTGAACACTCAAGTCAAGCCTGTGGAGGTACACCCTGGTCCATGAGACAGATTGACTTTGTGATTGTTTAACCCTTCAAGATATTGACCTTCTGCAGTGGTTTTAATGGTGCCTTTCCAATCCACCTTAACCAGGACTCACGTTTTTTCTTGCAGCTCGAGTCTTCATATCCCATTTGTGAGTGCTGTAAGATCTAGGTGGAGAGACAAGAGTGAGTGGGCCCAGAAACTGGAGTCAGACCTCAGGTGATACTGGCTCTTGTGTCTGTGGTGCCAGTAACTGTGGCAAGAGAGGGTCCTAGCATCAGTCACCGGAGCAGGACCATGGGTTGTTGGGCCAGTGTACTCAAATATCAGCTACTGAGCGTGGCCAGGGTGAGTGGAGTGAGGGTCTCAGTGTCAGCAGCTGGAGCAGGGATCACAGGTCATAGTGCCTGTGTACCTTGGCAATAGCTGTGAGGGAGGGGGACAGAGTGTTTGTATTTTCTCTTAACCTGGTATGCGGGGGGGGGGGAAGGGAGGGGATATAAACTCAGCCTCACTACTGGTTGAATTTGCAAGCAGGAGAGCAGCAGCCGTGCTTGGGCTGGAGAGGCCTCCCCTCGGTGCACCAGGCTGGGCTCCAGTGCCCAGACAGGAATCCTTGCATCCCAAAGCCCGCTGGTGGCAGCGGCTTTATAACATCCTGCAACAAAATTACAATTTTGTAAGGGGGTGGGGCACAGAAAGTTGACGTTTGCATTGGAGATACCATTATGTCAATATCTAAAGAACCACATGGCCAAGACACAGTTACTAGTTGAAGCAGCGTTGTTCACTCATGCAAGCTTCATAATAAAATCCTTTGCCTATTTGCTAATCCTAATCACAAAGACCTTGCCAACAGGCAATAAGATTTTGCACCCGGTAGAAAACTAAACGATATAATTCTGAGTAATACAGCCAAAAACATTGATTTTTTTGTTCTCCACGCAGGAAACTGGCCAGCGTCTTGGGCATGACAGTGGAACACTGGCAGATTTCCCAAGCAGAAGTACATGGGTTATGGAAGTGCTAATCAGCCACAAACAGCACAATGATGAGGATGTTCCCAGACATGGTCACAATGTAAATCATGAGGAAGACTAGAAAGAGCAGTATTGACATTTATAAAGGTTTCCAAATGCCAGTAGGATGATTTTCCTGACCTGGTTTTAATGTCCTCATTCATTTTTTTGTCACGAATTGCACCTAGAAAAATGAATAACAGATTAAAAGTCAGGTAAAAAGAATTAATGGGAGCAGTTCTACATGTATTCTGTGTTTGAAACACACTGTAGTGTGTTCCATTCAGTGAAGATCAAAACTAAAGAGGAAAAATTTCTGCCCTCTTTTAAGACTCATTTTAAAAGAGGTATTTGATGGGGGTGATGGAAGAGTGTGAATTGTCCTCAAGGTGTTTCTCCTTTTGCACTTACTGCAGGAAGGGTTTTTATGATTTAGGTTCAGAAGAGCAGACCCTCACTCCAGCAGGAGTCAGGAGACTGACTCCTGAAGGATCCATCTCCCTTACCTTCAGACATCTCCAATACGGACTCCCACAGCTGGTGTTGTTGTTTCAGGTTCATTTTACGAATGAAAGAGGACTTGCCGCCTGCCTAGACACACTTTTCTTGTGACACCTGAGATGCCATACATTATCTCCAGGGGCTGGTAAGTACAACACAAGGGAGACCCTTGGCTTGTGGAGCAGAAACTGGAGGTCAGACAGAAGACCTGGGGGCCTCCCTGATGGTACAAGATTCCTGTGTGTGGACAAATAAATTGAGCCATAGATTTCCATGTACTGTAACAGGAGCTTTGGAGGGATAGCTCACATGTGCACACATATCCTGTAGACACAGAAATGCAGATAGGTGAACCTGGTTGTAAAGCCCACCCCTACCTCAGGAGATGAATCACACCTGAGATATGACCAATTCTATCCATTACCTGCACAAAGGCAATACAAGTTTTGGTATAGATATCTATATGCTAGAAATCTGATTTGAGATGGATGAATCTCCCATTTAAGCCTGGAGAAAATAAATACCTTCTTCTTTTTGAGCATTTACCTACCACATAACTTACATTACAGCAGTGTTAACACTTTGGTGTTCTACACACAAAATAGTAGAAGAAGATGTTATTGATTCAAAGCATTTGCAATCTTAGAATCATAGAATAATTGGAAGAGACTCCCAGAAGTCATCTACTCTAAACCCCTCCTCAAAGCAGGTCTAAGAAGATGAAATTGTTAGGGATTTGTCTGGTTAAGTCTTGAACACATCTGAGGATGGAGGTTCCATGACCTTTCTGGGAAACTTCTTCCAGTATCTGACCACTCTCATGGTAAATAATAATAACAATAATAACAAATTAAATAAAAACATATGTTTAATAAGAATTTCCCATGTTCCAACTTGTGTCCATTACCTCTTGCACTATCACTGTGCAGATCTGAGATGAGCCTGGCTTTGTCTTCTCTGTATCCGCTGATCAGGTAGTTGTAGAGAACAAAAAAATGTCACATTAGCCTTCTCCTCCTAAGGCTGACCAAGCCCAGTTTCCTCACCATCTCCTTGTACATCATGTGCTCAAGTCCCCTGAGCATCTTGAGAGCCTCCACTGGACTTGCTCCAGTATGTCAATGTCCTTCATGTACTGGGGAGTCCAAAACTGAACACAGTGCTCTAGAGGTATTCTCACAAGTACTAAAGAGAGGGTAAGGATCACTTCCCTGTGGGCCTGCTGGCTGCACTCTTACTAATACACCCAAGGTGTGGTTGGCCTTCATTTGTTGCAGTGACACACTGCAGACTTGTTTTCAAGCTCTTGTCTTTCAGAATCCCCAGATCTTTCTGTGCAGACCTGCTTACTAGATGGTTGGACACAGCCTGCCCTGTTGCATGGGGATATTCCACCCAGATTCGAGCCATAGTATTTGCTTTTCCTTCATTTCAGGAGGTTCCTGTTAGCTCATTTCTCCAGCCTGTCAAGGTCCCTCTGAATAGCAGCCATGCCCTCCAGTGTATCAGGTCCAACAAAGCATCTCTCCTAGTCAGTTCATCAATCACCTTCACCAAGAAATTATCTTCTGTGAATTCCAGAAATCTGCTCAGTTCCTTGTGCCCAGCTGCGCTGCCCTTCCAGCAGACATCAGGGTGGTTCAAATCACCCGTGAGTACCAGGGGCTGTGACTGTGAGGCTTTCTCCTGCTACAGGATCATCTTATGTCTGTTTCCCCCACCACAGCACCTTTGTGAGTTGGTCCAGAGATTCCCACGTCCCTGGCTCTGCACTCTGTGAGCGGTTTCCTGGCTGCATGGCTGCCATGGACTTGAATGATGCCAAGAGCCCTACAACACTCCCCTGGAAGACAAAAAACAAGGAACATAATTGCACGCTAACTGGGCCAAGTACGACACCTACAGACCATGGCTCTGTTCTCATCACACACAGCCTCAGAACCAAGAGCCCTGCACCACCAGAGCTCTGCCAAGCCCCACAGCCTGCCACCCTGAATCACCCAGACCCCAGGACTGTAACTCTGCCTCTGCCTCAGTCACTGCCCTACTCCCTCCAAAACACTATGAATGGCTTTACAGATGTCTTTGAGAAGAACGTGGAAGAAATGCTACCATATGACCTATGACACATATGACTGCCATGTTGACCTGATCCCAGGAAAGGAGGTGCCTTGCCACCCTGAATCAGCAGCCCTCAAAGAATACTTCAAGGACAATCTGGCACAGTGGTTTATCTACCTCTCCTCCTGGCTCCTCATGCAGGAGGAGGAGAGGAAGACTACAGCCCTGTGTAGATTACAAGAGGCTTAACAATATCATGGCGAAGAACTGGCACCCCCTGCTCCTCACCCCAGAGCTATTAACAATCCTCAGAGGTCTCTACTTGCTTTTGAATTTCATTCAGTTTCTGCCAGTTAGCAGCTGCTCAGGTCTCGTCCCATCTAGGGTCAGGAAAAGTGAGTGGCCTTTTCTAATCATTCCATAGGTAAAGCCTATTCAATCAGTGTATCCATTGCTAAGTCTGCATCGTTCTGACTATGGCAAATAATGTGATAATGTAGCTTGAGCAAATGGCCCAGACCAGCTGAGCTATGGTTCAATCTCAGGACATGGGAAGCAATACACACACTCTTAAACTTGTAAATTACACATCTACAGTTTAATTATATATATATAAAAATGCTACTATGTAACTTAAATGACTACCACAGTATAAGCACTTTATAAGATACACTCAGGATATGGCAGTAATTGTGAAGCTACAAACATTTATACATTTGACACACAATAGCAATTTAACAGTACTGATCAGCCTGTTCCTACTGCCTATGTACTAAAAGCATCTGACCTGAGAGTATTCACACATTCCAGCTTTCTGGCATGAGTGTGGAAGCTCCACCACAATGTTTTGCAGCAGTTCAGTAACTCTCCCAAGTATTCACTCAGGTGTTGGAAGGACTGTCACAGGGTGTGTGCCTGTGTCTGTGTGAACTTGAATATCTCAGTAATGGTCTCTGTGCTTCAGTTTAAAAGCCCCAGTTCACAAGAGTCGAGAGGAACTGTTCTGAGTGATTGCACTTAGGCTGAAACAAGAACTTATGCATTTGGAAAGGAACAGAGGACTACAACTCTAAAAGAAAGACAGCCAAGATTTTTCTTATGCTTCTTTATCGGGGGAAGTCTGGCTTTATTACTTGGGAGAAGAATATCTGGCTGAATTCACTACTCGTAACACCTTTTACACAACATCTGGAGTTTGCATTGCTACAGTCTGGCCTGAAAGCTCTGTATTGACAGTCTCTTAATCCAGGTCAACAATTGCTCACTGCATAAGAAGTAGCAAAGAGAAGAGATTCCAGAACTCCAAAGCAGGGTAGAATTGGTAAGAGTACTGAATTATTTTTCACGCTCTTCCCAGAGAAGACTCATATGTAGCTATATGCATTTGTAGAGAGAATTTCAAATATTCTTTGGGTGCTGTTTTCACAGGAATTTTTATAAAGGAAAACTGATGCAGTGTATTTTTTCAATTTTACTATTCCGCCTGTCAGCCCAATGTAATTCAGCCTAACACCACCACCAAGATTGCAAATATCCCACTTTCTATTAATAGAATACTGACTCTTAGCTGGCTTCACTATACATGTATCACCTTCTTTGATCTTCTAGTGAAGACAGGGCTGAATTCAACATGTATTGCAAATCAAGCAGGTTTTTCAAGAAGAATATTCAGTCCTGTTGTTTGGGTTTCGTTATTAATAATAATAATAATAATAATAATAATATTCTTGTGTCATTTCTCAGTGATGGATTACCCATCACTGCCTTTTGTATATGACTCCAGCTGACAATTACTCTCTGGAAAATGCATGCTTTGTAACCATTGCTGCCTCACTGACCAGGTGAATACCTTTGCTACATCTAAAAGCCTCCTGGTCTCCCTGAAGGCAATTAGAGGCTTTGATCAAGCTATCCCTATACTTTTTTTCTTGATATATATATATATATGTATGTATATATATATATTTGTATATAAAAGTAAGTAAATAGATTTATTTCCTTAAGTCTTACTAGCAGGTATGTCCTATCAAAAATGAAGCTTACTATAAGAAATGTAACTCTTTATTTTATAACTTCGGGCTTCTATGTGGAAAAGAGTAAGCGTTTCTTATGCAGTAGGCTACAAAACAACACTGACAACTAAACCTGGCTCCTGAATTAATAGCCTTTGCTATAGAGTTATGGAGTTCACTAACACAAGACAGCTCTATGACCAAAAATGTAGCAGGGTTCCAAGAAGGACTCAGCATGTCCAGGGTAAAGGAAAGTAAAAAGGCTGGGCTTTAAGAGCCAATATAAATGTGCTGGTTACTTCAGCTAATGATCTTAGTGTCTTTTCACAGTTAGTGAGTCTACAGAGAGGTATAAATTGGGAGGCATAAATCCCACTCAGCAGGACTCTCCATCCCTTTATTTTCTAATTTCTGGTAGCAATATGGGAGGATCAAAATGGATCTCAAGGACTAACACCCTCACCCCATCCCCTGAAAAAAGAAAAAAAAAAAAGAAAGAAAAAAGAAAAGATGTTTCTGTGAAAAATTTCCTTCCCTCTGTCATGACCAAAAGCATGGCAGAAATGACACTGAAGCAGACCACAGTGAGAGAGTTCATCCGTCGGGGACTGCCCTCCAGCTTAGAGGCACAAATGATCCTCTCTGTGGTGTTTCTGCCCCTCCATCTCATGACTCTGCCTGGCAACCTCCTTATATTGCTGTCTGTTGATCACGACTGATACTTTCTCATAGCCACATGCCTCTTCCTCAGCAACCCTTTTTTCCTCCAGATCCACCATTCATCTGTTACAGAGCCTGAAATGTTGCGTGACCTCTTCTGTGCAGAGAAGATCATCTCTTTGGAAGGATGCGTGGCCCAGATGTTCTTCCTTCATCTCTGTCTGTACAGAGACCTGCCTCCTTGCTGTGATGGCCTATGACTGCTGCAGGGCCATCTGCAACCCCATGCACTATCATCTCACACTCATGCAAGAGTACGCCTACAGCTGGCTGGGGCTGTGTGCGTGGGGACAGGGATCCCCTGTGGCCTGACTGGAATTATGATCAAACTGCCCTGCTTCACAGAATTTGACAGCTTGGTCTGTGATGTGCAGCCAGTGGTCAAGGCGGCTTGCACGAATGCCTACATTATTGAGATGCTGAAAATCTCCAGCTCTGGGCTCATCTAGGCTTGCTTCATGGTCCCACTGGCCTCTTATGGCATCCTCCCAGTCTTGCTAAAGAAACATCTGTGCAAAGGTGTGCACAAGGCCCTCAGTGCTTCTGCCATCGGGCTCATGGTTGTAATGCTCTTCCTGGGATACTGCATCTTCATTTACTCCTGCCCTTGCATCAGCTTCGCTGAGGACACTGTGATATCAGTCTTCTTAAAACAACTGTCACCTCCTGCTAAATCCCATAATCTGCATCCTGGGAAACGAGTACATGAGGTGGGCACTCCCCAAGCCAATTGGGAGAAAAGTAGCCACAGAGGAGAAATAAAAGCTAGAGCAAAAGCAGCTGCACTTTCCAGGGTCAGCTGCTGTTTTTTTCAGTTTTATCAGCAATAGGTGAATTTCATTGTGACAAATCAGCTTCTAACTTCTTTCTGTGCAGATAATCCTGGCACTTCACTTTGTAACCTGCAGGCCATGCTTATCAGCCTGTGTTTGAACTCTTGCCTCACCGGGAAACATAAAAAAAGGGGTTTAAGTTACCATACAAAAGACATCACTTTCTATCCTTTTTTTTTTTTGAAGTGTATTCAAAGCAATGTGCAAGTTTTCATTTTGAGATAAGACTTTAGAAAGCTGAGGCTTGGTTAATTCCTTTGTTTGATTTTCCCCACACTGTTCTCAAGCTGTTCTAAACATCCATAGTTCTTACTGACAGAGCAGCTAAAGATGCAAATGAAGAACCGGAGAAACTAATCCTGCCCATACTTGACTTTTTGTCACTATTGCAAGGAGATAAGAAACATAATGCTTGAATGCCATTCATTAGGCATATTGTTTATTAATATTTCTCTCTTTTTAAGGAAAATCCCTTAAGATGAACGCCTGAAGCTGCAATCCTTTGTCAGTTCTCCATCGGCGCTTTTGATCACTCAGTTTGCACTCGTTGCAGTGTGCAGATTTTCAGCATGGCAGCTCTTATTCAGAGGCCTTCTTCCACACTGAGTTAGTGATCCCTTTCCTAAGTCCAAGTCATTTGGGCAGAGCTCATGGGCTGTATTCTGCTCTCCCAGTGCGTAAACTTGGTGTTAGTTCACCAAGAACACCTTTAAGAAGGCAAAGCGAGTTATGTGGCATGGGTGAACATTTGTTCTTTGTCTCCAGAGGCCATTGAAATGGACTTTGAACAATTGTGTGAGCTACTATAGCCACACAGGTTTTCTGGGTGACTAACTGGATCCACAGCTCTATAATCTCTTCCAAAGCTTATACTGTCAACAACCTAGGATGATTTAACAAATCCCTTTGTGACTCTCTAGTAAGGCATGCATTTAACATTTCTTGAGTCCCAAATCTGTCTTTCAGACAAGCACACAGCCCAAGCTTTATCAGTTCTCTATGACTTCATCACAGCACAAAAGGTTCTGTATTTGGTGTTCAGAGTAATTGAGTAGCACACGCTCTTGCTCTCCAGAACTAGCCGTTACGGGGAAGGGTTGAGGGTGTAAGTCACCTCTACGTCCCTGTTTATCCTGTCAGCGTTGAGCTTCAACTTCTGATTTGGGGGCAGGAAAACTTTGGAAGTAGGCAAGAAGTTTGGTTTCTATTTTGATTTTTGCATTGCTCATGAAGTAACCAATCAAGATTTTTTTATTTTATTTTATTTATTATTATTGTTCTTTTTTATGTAAAGGCTTGAACTAGTTAAATATCAGGCTGATCTTCCAGTATGAGGGGACCATCTGCTCAAGATAACTTGGGTATATTAGAGGGACACCCTCCCCCCCCGGAAAAAAAAAAAAAATCCAAACCAAAGCAAACCCTGCCTGTTCAGTTGCAGGAATTATCAATTCCTCTGGCTAGAGGAATTTATGGATGCCGATCAAAAGGAAGAAATTTGTTTACCAATCTCCATTTTTTTAGACCAAAAATTGCTTTTTCTTTTATGGAGGAAAAACACTGGAATTCAACTCACAATCTTTCTTTTTCCGGACACCACTGGAAACTACATAAGTAAGCTCGGTTTTTCCTCCCTACTCTGTTTGCTTTTGGGTTTGTTGCAGGGAGAAGGGGCTGAGACGTTGACTGGAAGGAGAACAACACTTCTGTTTGGTTGCTTTTCAGTCCTTTTTGCAAGACCTTGAGTACAGGAGGAAATCAGGCATCTGATTCTACCAGGTGTCTTTGGAGACATCAGTATCTGTCTCTCAGCAGACTCCAAATGAAGACAGGAGCCTCTGTGCAGGTCCTTGGCAGCTTTAAAGCCCTATGAAAATGTTAGTCGTGGGAGCTGTAACAGGCGAAAATACTAATGTAAATGTACATTTTACAGGCTTGTGGCTCCACTTGTAACAGCTGCAGACCACTTTGGGGGTATTCAGCCACTTCTGGAGCGTCCACATGCTGTTAGAAATGTAGCTATCGTTCAGGTGCTTGGTTAGCCCTGTTCTCAGAAGCTCAGCGTATCAGCAGCAAGGAAACCACAGTGACGTTGATTTCCAAATACAAGAACCCTGGGTTCATACTCAGAGATGGCTTCATTTTAGCAAAGTGGGGAACTTTGAGAAGTCCTGCCGTTTCCCACATCATTATTTCTGTTGTATGACCGCCTTGAACCATGCGCTGTAAACAAGCTTTCTCCTTTGTTGGACAGGGTTCCTATTCGATGTCCTCTCGTCTCACTCCTGTTCCAAAGGCAAGATTTTGTGTGTGTGTATGTGTACTTTTGATTAGTTTGCCAAAATTTTTAGATTTTCATTTCAAAATGAAAATAAAATCACAGGAACACTGGAATATGGAATGGGCAGAGATATTCAAGGTCACTGAATTTGTGACTGCAGGTGTTGCATTGCTTGATCCCTCATAAATACACCAGATATCAAGCAGCTGAGGTTTCTGACTGGCTTCTGACTGAAAAGCAGGTGAATCTGTTCTCCCCAAGCAAGGTTGCAGCTGGGAAAGAGAACTCTGCACTCAAATGAATTTGCAGACAGCTACCTAGCAGGAAAAGGTGGTGTCATACCACATTTGGAGACTGTGCTGGGTATTCTTACTTTTGGGAGGAGGCTGGAAAACCAGGCAAGACTCAGCAAACAGCAGCAACAAGTATCTAAGGTCGTAAAAATGATCTTTTAGTGAAAGCCTAAATCCCCAGTCTATGAGATCTATGAAGAAGTTAGCAGTGACTTCCCTGAAGTCTATTCAGATGTCATCTCACTAAACTGCAATGCCCAACACAGAAGTCTTCCACTAATCATTTGGTTTCCTCTACAGTGAAGGAAGAGGAATAACTGCAGGCACAGATTCATCCCTTTTATGTCTGACAATTGCAGACAGGTAGCTTAAACGAGACACCTGGAATCAGGAAAGATGGATCCTGAGGTACATTCTGCCAGGAGGCAAATCTTCCTGCAACCTGATAGCTCCTGAGTAAGTCAGAGAAGTAAGTCAGCTTGCATTGCATTGTCTGGAAACTGAAGAAATCCCACAGTCTCCTTTGGAAACCTGTTCCGGTACTCGCTTGTCCTTCAAACTTGAATACTTCTGCTAATATTAGGCATCACCTTTTGGGTGAAACTGTTAGGCTGTTCTGTCTTTCTTCCTCCATATAGCTCAAGTCTGTATGATTGTCATCATGTTCTGTCCTCTCACACCATAAATTTATTTCTCCTTTCACCGTTTCCTTTCTCCTGGGTGCAACGCAGCAGTAAACATGGTGTGGCAGAATCACACTAGAGTGAGTGAGTTCTTCCCCTTGGGCCTCACCACCAACCATGCTGTAGAGCTGGCCCTCTTCACCCTCTTCGTGGTCATCTACATGCTGATTATTTTGGGCAACATTCTCATCATCTTCACGATTGCACATGACCAGCGTCTGCACAGTCCCATGTACTTCTTCCTCAGCAACCTCTCTGTCATTGACGTCTGCCACTCCTCAGTGGTGATGCCCAAGATGCTGGCTGACTTCCTGGTGGACAAGAAGAGCATCTCCTTTGAGGAGTGTGAGGCACAGATGTTCTTCCTCCACCTCTTTGCCTGCACAGAGATCTTTCTCCTCACCATCATGGCCTATGATCGCTGCATAGCCGTCTGCAGCCCCATGCATTATGGCACCATCATGTGCCGGAAGATGTGCCTCCAGCTGGCCACGGTCATGTGGATGGGAGGGCTGATACATTCTGTGTCCCTCACTGCCCTGACCCTCAGTCTCCCATACTGTGGTCCCAGTGCCATTGACAACTTCTTTTGCGATGTCCCCTTGGTCATTAAGTTGGCCTGCACAAACATCCATGTCTTAGAAATGCTCCTTGTCTCCAACTCAAGCCTCATCTCTGTGGTCTGCTTCCTGGTGCTGGTGACTTCCTATGTGGTCATTTTGGTCTCACTAAGGAACCATCTCTCGGAAGGGCAACACAAGGCATTATCTACCTGTGCTGCTCACCTGACAGTGGTGACATTTTTCCTGGGACACTGCATTTTCATCTATCTCAGGCCAGCCAAGAGTTTAGCTGCAGACAAAGTTGTGTCAGTTTTCTTCACGGCCATTACCCCTCTGATGAACCCCATTATCTATACCTTTAGGAATGAGGACATGAAAAATGCTTTGAGAAAGCTATGCAGGCGGCAGATTGATTCCCAAGACAAGTGACACTGTTGGGAGTGAACGGAAGGCTGCCAATCCCTGTGTGCTGTCTGTCCCTATCCCCTCCCTCCAGGGTATTCTCTGGGCATGTATCTTCAGATTTTGACTTCTCTGCACCCTTAGCACTGAGGTGAAATCAAACAATGGCACTGGCTCTCATCCACAACAAGTTCTTTGAGGGATGCTTTAAGCTCATTTGTCAGAGGACAAGTTTTGAAATAGAAATGCCAAGGACATTCTAGATTGCTATGCTCTAAGGACCCAGCTCCTTTGGGCTCTTCATCTAAGCAGCCTAAGTGTATTTTGCAGGAACACTTCTTCCATTCTAAGGAAAATTATCCCTTCACCCTACGTACTCCTAGAAGTTAATGCTTTAGCAAACACAAGACTACTCATTCGGTTTCCTCTTCTGGCCTGTGTGGTTAGCCTGAATTTGAGGGTTTCATCTTGTCCACGTTCAGATAAGGATTTCATGGACGTACGGGTTTTGTGCAGACAGATATTTTTTAGCCCAAACCCTACTGCCTCTCTTTCCCTGTATGCAGCAGGACAGATCTTTTCTTTCCTCAGGATGTTGCTAAATAAGCAGGTGAAGGCAGATCGGAGCTCTTTGCCCATTTTCAGCAGGGTGTCTGAATCAAATGATACTTTTAGCTTAGATACATCTACTTATCTATTTTCCATATGGCTGCGCAAATGTGTTAGCACAACTTTGGGTGCAGCTTATGATTTGGAACAAGGAGCGAGGAGAGATAGAAACTCCCAAGTCTCCACTGCCATCAGGGAAAAGAGCAGATAGACACATGCTATGCAGACAGATGATGGTACTGTAGCATCAGCTGAGGAAGCTCATAGTCCTTGTCCTCTGGCCCACAGGCATACTCCTCTCTGGGGCAAAAGCATTGCACATATTCCTCCTGTGACAAATTGCCAAGGACCATAGTGGGGTTTTGCTTGCATGCTTTTAGACTGAGGTAGCTGACCAATGTTAATGCTTAGCTCTTGCAAAACAGCCTCCTTCATCAAGAGACATAAGAAAACAAAGAATACTGCCCTCACAGCCAGTGGCTTTCCTTTGCTAGCCACAGGAAATCAGTGGGAAGAGAACCTGTCTGATGGGCAAATGACTAAAGTTCAGCAGTCTCCCACTGTTCCCCACTGCTCCTAATCTGTGGAATTTCGTCTTAGGCTAAAGAAAATACTGAGAGAGAATGGGGCATTATATCCTCCCGCAGCCAGATCTTTATGCAGTGCTGCACATTTAGAGGGCTCCTGAGAACCTCTTGGGTTATGCTGAAGGAGGTAAAGGGGCTTTTTTGTCTCTTGATCAAGAACAAAGCTCCAGCACAGATGCTTTTTACAGTGTCCAAAGGTACTTTGGAGGCCAGACTAGCTTCTGCCTGCTCCCAGCCCTTCTCAGCTGTATTTCTTGTAGCACATTAAAGCACTTTGCATGTGAGTGAGAGATTTCCCTTGCTCTGGTGCTGCTGTAAGTCTACACCACCTCACCCGAGAGCTGGAGCAATTCATGAGCCAGCTGTGCTAACCCCATACTTTCAAAGAGCTCACAGTCTACTTCTACGGGGTAGGGATTGGTCCCTGCCCTGCCACCATTTAATTCCCACTCTTGCTCTGCCTCCATCATATGAATTACAACTGGTTAGAATAGCTAGTTCCTCTAAGTCCTGCTGTAAATCTTTCACTAAGGTTTTTTTCTGCTTCATGAACAAGCAGTGTACATCCAAATTAACAACGGTCTGATGGGGGGATGCAAGCCTCAGTGTCTGCCTCTGCTGTCAGGAGGGCACATGTAATGATCTCGTTGCCAGCAGGAGGGCAGATACAAAGTCTGCACATGCTGCAGGTGGCTGCGTCCCTACCATGTCCATTATGGACACAACTGGCCTTTGAAAGCCGGCATGACCCAAGGAGGAGAAGCAGTCTAGGAACTCATCACGAGGTCAGCTCATGTCCATGGGCCCAAATCAGTCAGTGAAGCAGGCAAGCTCTAGGCCCAGGAGGGTAGGAGGGGTTCACAGGTGTCTGGGGATGGTGCTTGTTGTGGGAAGGGGTGTGTGCTCCATGCCTGCCCCATCTCCCCCAACTCCTTCCTCTACCCTTTGGATCCCTGCCCAGGGGGTTCTGGGGTGGGGAGGAGAGTGCCACACACTGCCTCATTCTCCATGCAGTGGGGCTACACCGCAGGCCTCCCAGCAGCAGGGAGGGTGGGGACGGGCACAGCTCCAACCATCTACTCCACCATTGCCAAGCAATGGGGAACAGAGATGGCCCCCATGATGCCAGGGCCTGTGATATCAGCGGGCTCCTCCACAGCTTCCCAGTGTAGGCAGCCGGTAGGGCCTCCACAGTGCCCTGGTGGGCGCAGGCAGGACAGGGATCTGCTCTGGGGTAGGTCTGGGCTGGTGCCCTGGGCAGGGAAGGGCCCTGAATTGCAGTGACAGGCTTCCGCAGACAGCAGGGCAGTTCCCCTCCAGGCTAGGGGGCGTGAAGGGTCTCTGCAAGTTGGCTGCGCTGCACAGTGCTGTGCTGAGCACATGGGCTGAGCCCCAGCCCTCACGTCCAGCCAGCCCAGAGGGCATTCCATGGCAGAGGGGGGATGCTGTGCGCCAGGCTGGGGCCCTGCTCTGCCATCTCCGATTCAGTCCTGGCAGGGTTCTTCAGTGTTGGCTCAGCTCTCCATTCTGATTCCCAATGCTGCAGCACTTCAGGGGTGCAGAGGCAGCCACAAGGGCACTGCTGTGTGTGAGGTTTGATGGAGATGCCAAGCTGGGAATGCCATAGTCTGGGAAGCTGATCACAGCCTCCAGCCCTCTCCTGGAGTTCTTTGTAGGTAGGGCTCTAGGAAGGGTGTTAATTTCTCCCTTTGAAACAATTTGGGTTGCTTGGAGTGGTCCACGTTTGACAAACAAAATCCTACTGTAGGATGGCGTAGAGCAGCTGATGGGGATAAATGTTCCTACAGTGGTCCTTTGTCTTTTTCAAAGCACGGTCTTTGGTCGCCAGTGCACAGGTTTTGATTTTCTCCAGGATCACCACACTGAAAGTGTTAAGTGCTCATCTGAGTGGTGGCAAACAAAGCACTACAGCAGATGAGGGCCCTTGCGGTTAAGGCACATTTCCACATTTAAGGTTAATTCCTTCTCATTTCTGCAATTCAGAGGTTTCAGGTTTGTGAACCAGAGAAGAGGACCAGGTTCACCTAATTATCATTGTTAATTTGATCCAGCACTGATTTCCAATTGTTTATGTACAGGTTTTGTGTGTCAGCGTTAGTGGCTAAGATGCCAGTTCTACATGTCCCCAGTGATTCTTTCCTTCTGCTCCAAGGACAGCTGTGGCAGAAACCTCCAGTGGCTCCTTCTAGCTGTGAAATGTGGCTGCGTTTAGAACCTCTTGATAGGAACGGGAAACATTTGATTTCCCGTGTACTAAGAAGGTGGCATTAAGCTTGAGCTCTGCAAGAAAGAGGTGTTCTAATCTGGAGTGCATGTTTATGACAAAGTCCTGCTTTCTGGGAACACACTTTCCTTCCTCTTTCTTTCCTTCCCATATATGTTGTTCCTTTGTCCATGTGAGATTCCCAGGCCATCCAGAACATCCACTGAAATACCAGAAAGAGAGGTCTTGGGAAACTGTGCTTTAAAGAGCCAAATGCCCCTACCTTGCTTCAGATGGAGAAGGGGGCCAAACCTCAACAAGATGAAAAGTCCTCTGAGCTTGTCACGCAGCCTGCATACCTGTTTTCAAGCTTGGGACAATTCATTTTCTGGAAACAAAGTCAACGAAGAGGTGTTGGCTTCCAATAGCTCATTGGGCCAGACGTTCAACACCCACAATCCCATGAGCTCTGATGAGAGATATCAATGATCCCTTATGGGCATAGCTCCAAAACATCTTCTGGTCCTTGCTTCCTTTGGCACTGATGGCCTTTGGGGTGGCTCTGAGCTAGTGCTGTCAGGGCTGGCTGTGTCCAGCTGCAGCCCTGCAGCAGGTGCGCTGGGATGTCACAGCTGTGATTGTTGTCATATTCAGCAGGGACACATCAGTTCACTGCTGAAAGGCTGCTGAAAGGCTGCTGAAGGAGCTAGAGTGGGGTGCTGTGAGGTGGAGGAGGGAGCAGTGGGTCTTGGGGAGAGAATGTAATGATGCTGCAAGTGGCCTGGGAGAAGTTTGCTTTGCAGTCCTGCCACACACACACACCTTTATTTTCCTTCAGGTAGAAAAGGAATTCCCACAAGAAAATCCCTCCAGGACCCCATCAGGAGTCCTCATGGTTGAGACCACAGACCAGGCAGTATGAGTATGAGTATGGAGTATGAATATGACAGGAAGGGAAGAAAGCCTTCCAAATGAAGCCTCACGTTCAATCACAGAATGGTAACTTGACCATTGTCTCTTTGGGTTTTTCTGTGGAAGCCAGTGAGAGTAGGATGCTGAATGAGGATTCTGTGCCAATGTCTGGAAGGCCACAGAAGGAGAAAAGTCCCCAAGCCTTTCCCTTTCTGGCTTGGTGTTTCTTCTCTACTGACCGCTGCAGGGGAAGGCTTTGGGGAACAGCTGGCTGTGTGTGAGTGGATATGGGCAGTGGGGAGCTCCAAACTCCTTATGGTATGGGGAAGGAGGCAGGGGAGGCAGCTGGGAGAGCATGAAAGGGAGGGCTGTGCAGATGGATGAAGTTAGCTGCTTGTTAGTGACTTGATCTGGGAATCTGTTGCATAACTCTCTGCTTGTCTATCTTCTTTCCCCTTGATGTAGCATCCTGGGACAATGAAGGAGCCAAGGGGATTGTGAAAGGAGGCATATGTGCCAATCCCATGGGACCAGACGTGATGGCTCTGCATGTGCTGGACAGTTGGCTGATGTCATTGCAAGCCCACCCTCAATCATCTTGGAAAGACAAGAGTGATCAGGAAGGTTCCTGATGCTTGCTAAAAGGCCCATGTCATCCCCATTTGAAAGAAGGGCATCAAGGGAGATCCAGGGAACTCTAGGCCTGCCAGCCTTACCTCAGTTGCTGGGAAGGTTTTGGAGCAAATGTTCATGGAAGTCATTCCTAAACACAAGAAGGACAAGAAAGAGATTGGTGAGCCAGTATGGATGGCCAAGGCGATTGTCCCAGTTGCTCACCTTACTTTGACTTTTTTTGCTCCAGGTCTCCCTCACCTTACAGCACTGTCTCCATGCCCATTGGGTGTTGCCTGAAAAACAAAGCTATCAGCTTCTGCAATTTGCTGATGTCTGAACTCCCCAACAAGCCATTTGGCTTCTTTCAAAGCCCTGCTAATGCTCCTCAGTCACCTAAGATGTTCCAGTCCCAAACGTGCTTGTGTCCTCAAATTCATACTATATCCCAGCAGTGAACTGCACATCCTTCTTCTTAAACATGGCCACCGCATGCTCTGTGTTCTCCATCCTGCCTGTACCAGCCGCATTCCTACATGCACACAGCTCTTTTCCTGCACTCCTATCCCAGCCCTACGCAGTGGCAAGCACTGCCTCTCAGCTGTGACCCATTGGCCCTTCAGAAGAAGTCTTGGGCTTCCTGGCATTTCCTGGTGCTTATTACAACCTTTCTGGCTTCCTCCAGAGATCTTAGGAGGGGACAGTTTGCTGTTGGTTCTAATAAGGGTCTTTATGACTATCTTTTATGAAATGCTTGCATTTTCATGATTTCTGTGCATGCATGTGTGTGTGTGTGTGTGTGTGTGTGCAGGGAGTGGGGGGTGGTGCACGAGGGGAAGGGTAGTCACAGAAAAGCACCAAGTAAACTAAATCAGGCACTGACTGGGCTGCCAAGAAGAAGCATCTGAGATATCCCCAGGCCTGAGGCTTCAGGGCAAGACTTCTCTCCATAGAAGCGGACCCAGCCTCTGACACTCTCTAGAGAGGGAAATCAGCAGTGTCCATGCCATCTGAACACTCAAGGGGTGGGTTTTGAGTTCTGAGATCACCCTTCTTCTGACCCATTTTAGATATGTACTTCAGGATGGGGAACCATGCCTCGTATTGGTCATGCTGATAACATTGGCATTGCCTACTCAAGGTGCCGCACTACCATTCAAAGGGACCTCGACAGGCTGGAGAGGTGGGCGGAGAGGAACCTCGTGAAGTTCAACAAAGGCAAGGGCAGGGTCCTGCTCCTGGGGAGGAATAACCCCATGCACTAGGACAGGTTGGGGGTTGACCTGCTGGAAAGCATCTCAGCAGAGAAGGACCTGGGAGAGCTGGTGGACCGTGAACCAGCAATGTGCCTGGTGGCAAAGGTGGCAATGGTATCCTGAGCATCATAGCAGCAGGTAACGTTGCCAGCAGGCGGAGGGAGGTGATCCTCCCCCTCTACTCAGCCCTGCTGAGGCCACAGCTGCAGTACTGTATCCAGTTCTGGGCTCCCCCATACAAGAGAGACATAGGGCAACTGGAACAACTCCAGCAAAGGGCTACTAAGATGATTAGGGGACTGGAGCATTTCTCACATGAGGAAAGACTGAGAGAGCTGGGCCTGTTCAGCCTGGAGAAGAGAAGGCTGAGAGGAGATATTATTAATGTGTACCAATATCTTAAGGGAGGGTGTCAAGAGGATGGGGCTGGACTCTTTTCAGTGATGCCCAGCAACAGGACGTGAGGCAATGGGCACAAACTGAAACACAGACAATTCCATCTGAATATGAGGAAACAAACTTTACTGTGAGGGTGACAGAGCACTGGAACAGGTTGCCCAGAGAGGCTGTTGAGTCTCCGTCCCTGGAGATATTCAAAAGGTATCTGGACACAATCCTGTGCAATGTGCTGTAGGTGATGCTGCTTGACCAGGGGGGTTGGACTAGACGATCTCCAGAAGTCCCTTCCAACCTCAATCATTCTGTGATTCTGGGAAGCTTTACACATTTTCTGGACCAAGGATGGAAGAATCACACCCTGCATTTGGAAAGGGGTGAAGTTGTGGGATACATAGTTTACTTTAGAAGGCATTCAGTATGCTTGCAATACAAAAAAGGTTGTGAAGGCGAATGGACATGAAAGAAACATCCAATGGAGCTCCACAGAAGGAGGATGGAGCTGTACATAATATGAGGTGATACAAATCAGATCAGCAGGTAGAGAAGACTTCTGCAGGGAATGCTTTGTGAGGGATTACTGTAACTTTAGTCAACTTAAAAATAAAGGGTAGACAGTGTGATAAAGTGATGAAGAAGTGTCCTGGAGAAAAAAGAGCTGGGTGGAGAGGAGGTTGTAGAGGTTTGAGGTAGTCCTTTCAGGATCTAAGCAGGGTGTAGTTTGGAGTCAAAGAAAAATTCAGAAGCTCTCAAGGTAGTCTTGGAATTAGTGCTACTACCACTACAAGAACAGCACAACGCTCTAATAGAATTCTTCTTTTTCTTCTTCTTCTTCTTCTTCTTCTTCTTCTTCTTCTTCTTCTTCTTGACGATGATGATAAACTAAAATTCTTTAATTTTATTCCTGACAGTCTCTTATTTCACAAATTAGCTGCAACTTCTCAATATTTAACCTCTTTCTTACATAAGATTTTCAGAACAGCACTTCCCCTCTCCCCCCCAAATCTTTGTTTGATGTACACTGGCATAACACTATGGCACTCCAAGTGCCACATCCCACCACCACACAGAGGCACAAGTCTCAGGCATATTCCTACAATGCTTCTACAGGCAGGGCTCTGAGGGCTCAGACTTTCTGAGGATAACCATGCCAAGAGAAGGTGAGGTAGCTCAGAGTGGCTTCCCATTGGCTTATTTTAGATCTTTTCCGTGGTTGGAATTCATCCTGCCTAATTTTAAGAGTGCGATTAGGTCAACCAGATTTAATGATTTCTATTTATGTGGCTATTTATCAAAAAAACCCCTCCATGTGTCGCTCTTTTGAGACACTGCATCTGTGAGCTGCAACTCCCTCCAGCAGAACATTTCCTGGAACCAAATCTCTCACTTCCTGCTTGATGATGGCATTAGCCAACTGTCTATAATACAAATGTAGGCCCCAGATGAACTCCACCCCAAGCCTTACAGAAACATTTGGATTCAGAGAGTGCAGAGGTGCCTAAGGGAGGTCTTCACATCACTCAAATGTGCTTCCTAGCCTGGGATTTTCAGCTTTATATATGTTGAATAGAGGGACGTGGTCATCTGCTGAGGGGGAAGTGGAAAGCCCTGCTTAGAAACCTGGCTACTGCCTGGTGCAGGTTCAGTGGATCTCCCTCCAGAATCAGAAAGCTTGACTCAGTGACAAAGCCCAAGGAAAGTGGGAGGGCACATGCCTGCCCACCGTTGCTCCAGTGGGTAGCACCTCGAATATGACAGGAATCCAACTGGAGAGGACACCACCCTACCTGAACACTCTACAGCCCCAAGCCCTCTATGACAGTGAGCAAAGAAGAACTGACCTCCTGGCAGCCCTCTCTGGCACAACCCAAGTGGCCTCATCGGTTGGGGAAAACAAACGTTCAAGTCGTGAGCCAGCTCAGGTGGCCAGCATAGCTCCTGAGGAGGGACCAGCAGCAGGCACTGCATATGGGTGTGAATCAGCATCTCCAAGAGAGTGCCCACTACGGCATGAACATTGACACCCCTACACTCCCATGACGGGGAGCAGAGAAGCACTGACCTGCCAGAGGGCTCCCAGAACACCTCAGCAGACTGTGTGGGTGGGTATAGATCGGCATGCAGGAGAGGTTACGTCTCTGGCCTCAGCACCTGCACTGCCACATTCCCTGTGACAGGGAACCAGTCAAGGTCTTTGAAGCCTTTGGTGGCTGGTGGAGGTGCACAGGGCACCACCAACCATCTGCATTCAAATGGCACGAACTTGAACTGGCATTGGGCCTTCCCATGCTGCGGTGTCCAGCTTAACCCTCTTGCAAGTGGGCAACAGCCGCTAGAACCTGCCACTGGCTCGAGGTCTCCATGGCTCCTGATACCTGGCAGAGACTTGTGGAGCTGCCAGAGAGCTACTGGGAGACTCCTGCACCAAACGGGAAAGAAAAAAGGTTTTCTAAAGAACCAGTTTAGGAGCTGCTCCTACCTGCCCTTGGGAGCTGCCCTACCCTTTTCTCATGAGCCAGACACATATGCTGGAGGCACCTGGGGGTGCTGCTTTGGAACACAGCAGTTGATCACCCTCTGGCCTATGGACGTACAGCTACGTCCAAGGGGTCTGGAGAGCTGAAGAACAGTGACCCCTCCCACCGGCAAGGAGCTCAACAGTGGTTTCTACCCATTGTATCTCATCCTCCACCATGCACCGTGATAAAGAGTGTGGCTCTGTCTTCTTGGTCACCTCTTGGTAAGCATTCAAAGGCTGCTGTCAGGTCCCCCTGAAGCCTTCCCTTCTCCAGGCTGAACAATCCCAGCCTCCTCAGCCTCTCCTCATAGGATAAGTGCTTCAGCCCTAGACCATCTGAGTAGCCCTCCACTGAACTTGTCCAAGTTTCTCCACAGCTCCCCCTGTATGGAGGGGTGTGTGTGTGTGTGTGTGCAAAACTGGATGCAATATCTAGATACAGACTAGCAAGCACTGAACAGAGGTGGATAATCACTTCCCTTGGTCTCCTGGCTGTGCTTCTGTTAATACAGCCCTGCATGCTGTTGGCCTTCTTTGCTGCCAGAGTACGCTGCAGGCTCACGTTCAGCTCACGCTTGGCCAGGATCCCCCCATCCCTTTTCTGCAGAGCAGCCTCCCAGACAGGCAGTCTCATGCCTGCATTGTGGGAGGCATTCTTCCTTCCCAAGGTCAAGACTTTGCATTTGTCCTTCCTGAAGTATGCTTTAACACACCTAACACCAGACTCAGCACTACATTCAGTAGAAAATGTAAGCACCTCTAGGCACACAGCATTTTTCAGGTGCCAAAGAGAAGTACTGCTTCCTGTAAATCTCCATTCATCTTTCTTTTACTGATTTCAGTAAGGAAAAAAAAAATCACATATAGTGATGAAATTAACCTACTTAACCCTTAATGGTCTTTAAATACTTCTGGATTTTATTGGATCTGCAAAAGATCTTAGGCATACTAGAATGTACGGATATGTTTAATTTGTCACTATGGATCATTCCCTGTTTTGCTCTGGAGTCCAGTTTTCCTGACCATCCACACTGCAAGGGTTCTAGACTGTGCTGGGAATGATTTTGTCACTTCACTACTTCTCTCTCCAGAGATGATTTGGTGTTAGGTGAGTGCAGAGACCAAGCAGCTGGCCAGATGGGATTTTGTTTCGTCTCTTTATCCAACTCAGTCCTCCACCAATGCTCCAGAAGGCATCATAACTCAATTGCGCTCATGCCGTGACTTTCTCATTTGGTTTCTCATCACACTCATTTGGCATGGTGTTGAGGGCTGTGAGGAAGTCTTCTTAATCTGATGGGTCCATTCTGAAGAAAAAAAGTCATTTGGAATTAAACCTCTTCCTCCCAGATGCAGAATAGAAATTCATGCGTATAGGAACTGCAATAGCTACCACCAGAGATCAGAGAATCGCAGAGTCCTTCAGGTCAGAAGGGACCTTGGGAGAGCTTTAGTCCAACCTTTTGCTCAATGTTAAGTCAACACTGAATCCACACCAAGTTTCTCAGACCTTTGTCCAGTTGGATCTGGAAAACCAGCAGAGTAAGAGATAGCACATGTTCTCTTGGCCCTTGTTCCAAAGCTTTGTTCAGTTCTTGGTTGAGCTTATGTCCATTGTCTCTCATTCTTCTGCCATGTATCACTGTGAGGAGCCTGGCTCTTTATTCATGGTAAGCTTGTAATGGAGGAATGCTATGACATGCCCCTGAAGCCTTCCCTTCTCCAGGTGGAGCCTAGCCAGGCCCAGCTCCCCAACCTCTTCTCAGAGGGCAGGTGCTCCAGCTCCCTACTGTCTTGATGGCCCTCTGCTGAACTCACTCTGGTTTATTGATGTCTTTCTTTTACTGAAGGCACAAAACTGAATGCTGTATCTAGGTGTGGTCTAATGAGTGCTGCGCAAGGAAGGATAGTCACTTCTCAGTGTGATGTGCTGCTCATTGTTGGGACCGGAGTGCAGACAGATGTGGCATGACCTTTCACTCATTGTGATCCACATGTTAGTGGAGAATCCACTTCTAAATCATTCATAGATGACCTGATTCTGGGTCAGGGTTTTGTACATAGCAGAGTTGGTCCTTGACACAAGATTTTGCTGGTCATCTGAGGCAGGGTGGGGGTTTGGCCCCCAGCACATGCTGGGTAGCTGGGTGGCCTTCCCCTCAATTCCTGCAGTGCCAACCCTCCCTGCCACCACTGGTGGTGAGGGCTGCAGCAGTGGAGGGGGAGGGTGCAAGCAGGAGGTCCCTTCTTGCGTCAGGAGGGGTCCAGCTCCCATCTTGTTTTTATTCTTTACCTCCCCTGCTCAGGAGCTAGTTGACCTGAGAGCTTGAAAAGTCAGCTGCAACCCTCAGCCTCCCCTAGTGTGATGGTCACTGGGTCCAGCTCCAGCATGCCCCTCACCCTCTGCAGGGTGTGGAGTAGACCTGGCATCACTCTACTGGCTCTGCCATGGCAGATGGGTGAGTGTGGGTGGCAGCCAGACAGCCATTTCCACACAGTTTCAGCAGGCGGGTGGGCCTGGCCCCTGATGCTTAAGACTCATGAGCTGGGTAGAACTTGTCTTGATGGCAAACCGCCTGCCCCACCCCTGGGCCTGGTGCTACCCTACTCCTGTGGTGGTTTGGGAGAATGCTGAGCAAGGGGGAGGCATTGGGGTCGAGTACCACTCTCTTTTATCTTTTCTTTCCTTCCCACACATTCTGGGCTTGGTAATAAGCACGTCTCCCAAAGTGCTTGATGGCTGGAGGGTGTATAGGGGAGACAGAGACAGATGACGTGCATGGAATCTCCTTCCCTGGAAAGCTCACAGATCCTGGTGAGCCACGCCTGATCAGCCCCATGCAGCCACAGCTGCCTTCCTCCTGTGCAGTGAGAGAAGGGCTGTGGGGTGGTGAGGGCTTGCCTGGGCCCCTGCTGCCTTGGGGTGCCAGGCAGCCTGAGGTCAGGGATTCTTCCTCAGCCCCAAGTGACATCTGGGCCCCAAAGTGAAGGAACAGCAACAGAGAAAAATAAAAAAATAATAATAAAAGAAAAGAAAAGAAAAAGAAAACAGTGAGCAATTAGAGAAAGAGTGTAGATTAATAAACAGCACCTTTCCCTTCTGTAGGACAGTGTGTTTTGTTTGTGAAGCAATAAGTGGGTCTCCCAGTGAGCTTGGGGCAGGAGAAAGGGGAGGGCTGGGGGGAGGCAAAATGAAACCAAGGAAAAGAAAAGAAACAAAAAGAAAAGAAAAGGGAAAAAAAAAAACAAAGAAAGCAAGAAAAGGGAAGAGAGAGAAAATAAAATCCTCCAAGGAAACAAAAAACGGTTGGGGAATTCCCTGGGAGTGGCCAGCCTGCTGCGTTTGCCTTGCAGCAGCCAGACACTATCCAGGTCCAGGAGGCTTTCATTGGAGCAGGCAGGCAGTCTAACCGGCTCTGGGAGGCTGCCTGCAGAGCTGCCAATTGGTCTATCCAGCTCCAGGACTTTGGAACGGTCAGCTGATCTACCCAGCTTCAGGAGGCCATCTTCAGGGCAGCCAGAAAGTCTACCCAGCTTGGTTTTCTGGAGCAGTCAGCTAGTCTACAGAGCTCTGGCAATTAGAAAGTCATCAGATCTACCGGGTGACAGGCGCCACACAAGCAAGCATGGGACTCTGGATGGTGCAGCCCCTAGAAGAGGGGTTTGCTCTGGGGTGTTCCCCAAGAGTCAATGAACCCCAGGTGCACCATGACCAGAGCCACAACACTGTGGGGTTGCTGCAGCCTGGATGCACACCTTCTAGCGACCCCATGATTGACAAGTCCAGACAAAGGAGAAGTGACAGGGCAGACCCACACCATAAACATCTCAGTGCTGTGGAGCCATTCCCCTCAGAACGACCTGTTAATGGGCGCATTGTTACCCACTGAGCAGTGCTGTGGGCTGAGCAGGAGGCTACCTGTTGAAATGCACACAGTTATTGACATACTGCTTTTGTATACCTGTGGGCTGGCATTGTTTTGACTGGCTGTGGTGGAGCACAACTACCTCCCCCTGCCCCATCTGGGGCCCAAAGTGTGGTGGAGCACAACTATTCTGCCTCCCCACCCCATCCATCTCAGGCCCCAGCTGACCGCAAATAACTGACAGCACCCAGGGCTGACCAGGAGGAACTAGGTGATACTGGTTGCAACTGGTGAGGCCAGAAATGGGCATGAGATCAGCAAAAAAGGGTATATTTTCCCCAACACGGCATGAGGTCAGCAAAAAAAGTACATCTCCACACCAAATATTGTATGACCATTAGTCAAACTCTGTGCCCATAAATAGCGCTGCAGGCTAAAGCCCGTTGAGCTCTCCTGTACGGCAGCAGGCTGCACAGCGGTGAATCTCCTCTTGAGTTGGGACGTCTCTCAAGGTTACTCTTCTGGAGTTAAGAGAACCTCTGACAAGAAACCGTTGGAGTGGTAAGAATAGAATACTAATAACCTCCCTCGCCCGCCACACTGGCTATAAGAGAGAGGAAGCCACATATGTTTGTTGTGGACTGGGACCCACTGTCAGCTGGCCTGTGGACCTGAGGACCCACCCATCAATGGGAATACCCCTGATGTCAACAGCGTGGTGAGGAGAAACCGGGGAAAATTAGACCAGAAGGGTGCCCAAAAGGTGTGAGAGCAGTCACTGTACTGTGCACCCATTGTTAGAGAATCTGGGGAAAACTATACCAGAGGGGTGGCCCTCGAGGAAATGGTGAGAGTCATCATTGTATCATGCATCCATGATTGAACTCTAAAGCTCATATGTGTATATATATTTAGTTCTGTTATAGTTTCAGCTTTACTATACTTTTATCTTTGTTATAGCCTCTTATCTTTAATAAATTCTCACACTTGACAAATGATGATCTCTCGAGTTCAGCACAACTAACCCTGGAATCCAAGTGAAACCCGGATGCCCCTCTAGTGGCATGTCACACCTGGCTCCAGGATTTCAGTGTAGTGAGCAGATCTCCCCAGCTCTGGGAGACTTTCCTCAGAGTGGTGAGCAGGTCTACCCAGGTCCAGGAGGCCATCTTCATAGCAGCCTGCTGGTCTACGCAGCTTCAGGATTTTGAATGGTAAGCTGGCCTACCTGACTCCAGAAGGCTGTGGGAAGTCACAGTGCACGGGTCCACCTTTGAAACGGTCATGAGGTCTACTCAGTTCTAATGGGACTTAGTTGTGTTTGGGGTGTTTGTTAGAGGTTGGGTGCAGAGGCAAGCAAGGAAGAGAGGAAGAAAATAACCAGCAGTGGATGATGATCAAGTCAGAGGCTGACTGAGTGAACTTAGCCCTGAAGAGTCCATGGGAACAAGAGGTTGCTTCCAAGGGTGCTGAGAGAATAGGCCGAAATCATAGTGAGGATGCTCTGTATCACCTTTGAAAGGTCATGGAGATTGGGGGGGGGTACCTGACAAGTGGCCAAAAGAGCATGTGTCATTCATCTTCAAAAAGGCCCAAAAGAATGATCAAGGGAACTAAAGCCTCTTTAACCGCACTTTGGTGAGGAGTTTCTCATAGAGCATGTCCTGTTGAATCACATTTGAGAGTACACAAAGGAGAAAGTGCCTGGGAACAGACAGCATGGATTTACCTGGGGTAGATCATGCTCAGCCAACCTCATTCACATCTGGAGTACTGTGTCCAGTTCTGGGCTGCCCAATACAAGAGAAACATGGCACTACTGGAGAGAGTCTAGTGAAGGGCTACAAAGATGATTAGGGGACTGGAGCATCTCTCATGAGGAAAGGCTGAGAGAGCTGGGCCTGTTTAGCCTGGAGAAGAGAAGGCTGAGAGGGGATCTTATCAATGTATACAGGTATCTAAAGGGAGGGTGTAGGGAGAATGGAGCCAGACTCTTTTCAGTAGTGCCCAGAGACAGGACGCGAGGCAACGGGCACAAACTGAAACACAGACAGTTCCATCTCAATATGAGGAGAAACTTCCTGACTGTGAGGGTAACAGAGCACTGGACCAGGTTTCCCAGAGAGCTTGTGGAGTCTCCTTCTGTGGAGATTTTCAAAACCCATCTGGACTCAATCCTGTACAACGTGTTCTAGGTGATCCTGCTTCCAGCCTCAACCATTCTGTGATTCTGTGATTCTGTGATTCTGTGATTGCCTTCTATGACGAAATGACTGGATTTCTGGATGAGAGAAGAACAGTAGATGTCAACCACCTTGACTTTAGTAAGGCTTTTAACACCATCTGCCACAATATTCTTGTACCCATAGAAGGTCCTTACCATCTAAATGGGTGGATAAGTAGGCTGAAAAAAAAATGGTTGAATGTTCAGGCTCAGTAAGTCACGGCATGAGCGTAATTGAGTTATGATGCCTTCTGGAGCATTGGTGGAGGACTGAGTTGGATAAAGAGACGAAACAAAATCCCATCTGGCCAGCTGCTTGGTCTCTGCACTCACCTAACACCAAATCATCTCTGGAGAGAGAAGTAGTGAAGTGACAAAATCATTCCCAGCACAGTCTAGAACCCTTGCAGTGTGGATGGTCAGGAAAACTGGACTCCAGAGCAAAACAGGGAATGATCCATAGTGACAAATTAAACATATCCGTACATTCTAGTATGCCTAAGATCCTTTGCAGATCCAATAAAATCCAGAAGTATTTAAAGACCATTAAGGGTTAAGTAGGTTAATTTCATCACTATATGTGATTTTTTTTTCCTTACTGAAATCAGTAAAAGAAAGATGAATGGAGATTTACAGGAAGCAGTACTTCTCTTTGGCACCTGAAAAATGCTGTGTGCCTAGAGGTGCTTACATTTTCTGCTGAATGTAGTGCTGAGTCTGGTGTTAGGTGTGTTAAAGCATACTTCAGCAGGGACAAATGCAAAGTCCTGACCTTGGGAAGGAAGAATGCCTCCCACAGTACAGGCATGAGACTGCCTGTCTGGGAGGCTGCTCTGCAGAAAAGGGATGGGGGGATCCTGGCCGAGCGTGAGCTGAACGTGAGCCTGCAGCGTACTCTGGCAGCAAAGAAGGCCAACAGCATGCAGGGCTGTATTAACAGAAGCACAGCCAGGAGACCAAGGGAAGTGATTATCCACCTCTGTTCAGTGCTTGCTAGTCTGTATCTAGATATTGCATCCAGTTTTGCTCACACACACACACACACACACACACACACACGTACCCCTCCATACATGGGAGCTGTGGAGAAACTTGGACGAGTTCAGTGGAGGGCTACCCAGATGGTCTAGGGCTGAAGCACTTATCCTATGAGGAGAGGCTGAGGAGGCTGGGATTGTTCAGCCTGGAGAAGGGAAGGCTTTCAGGGGGACCTGACAGCAGCCTTTGAATGCTTACCAAGAGGTGACCAAGAAGACAGAGCCACACTCTTTATCACGGTGCATGGTGGAGGATGAGATACAATGGGTAGAAACCACTGTTGAGCTCCTTGCCGGTGGGAGGGGTCACTGTTCTTCAGCTCTCCAGACCCCTTGGACGTAGCTGTACGTCCATAGGCCAGAGGGTGATCAACTGCTGTGTTCCAAAGCAGCACCCCCAGGTGCCTCCAGCATATGTGTCTGGCTCATGAGAAAAGGGTAGGGCAGCTCCCAAGGGCAGGTAGGAGCAGCTCCTAAACTGGTTCTTTAGAAAACCTTTTTTCTTTCCCGTTTGGTGCAGGAGTCTCCCAGTAGCTCTCTGGCAGCTCCACAAGTCTCTGCCAGGTATCAGGAACCATGGAGACCTCGAGCCAGTGGCAGGTTCTAGCGGCTGTTGCCCACTTGCAAGAGGGTTAAGCTGGACACCGCAGCATGGGAAGGCCCAATGCCAGTTCAAGTTCGTGCCATTTGAATGCAGATGGTTGGTGGTGCCCTGTGCACCTCCACCAGCCACCAAAGGCTTCAAAGACCTTGACTGGTTCCCTGTCACAGGGAATGTGGCAGTGCTGGTGCTGAGGCCAGAGACGTAACCTCTCCTGCATGCCGATCTATACCCACCCACACAGTCTGCTGAGGCGTTCCGGGAGCCCTCTGGCAGGTCAGTGCTTCTCTGCTCCCCGTCATGGGAGTGTAGGGGTGTCAATGTTCATGCCGTAGTGGGCACTCTCTTGGAGATGCTGATTCACACCCATATGCAGTGCCTGCTGCTGGTCCCTCCTCAGGAGCTATGCTGGCCACCTGAGCTGGCTCACGACTTGAACGTTTGTTTTCCCCAATCGATGAGGCCACTTGGGTTGTGCCAGAGAAGTTACAGTACTCCCTCACAAAGCCATATCTGAAGAAGTTTCCTCTACGTGCTGATCTGATTTGTATCACCTCATATTATGTACAGCTCCGTCCTCCTTCCATGGAGCTCCATTGAATATTTCTTTCATACCCATTCACCTTCACAACCTTTTTGTACTGCAAGCATACTGAATGCCTTCTGAAGCAAACCGTGTACCCCACAACTTCACCCTTTTCCAAGTGCAGGGTGTGATTCTTCCATTCTTGGTTGAGAAAATGTGTAAAGCTTCCCATAATCACAGAATGGTTGAGGTTGGAAGGGACCTCTGGAGATCGTCTAGTCCAATCCCTCTGCTCAAGCAGGGACACCTACAGCACATTGCACAGGATTGTGTCCAGATACCTTTTGAATATCTCCAGGGACGGAGACTCAACAGCCTCTCTGGGCAACCTGTTCCAGTGCTCTGTCACCCTCACAGTCAAGAAGTTTTTCCTCATGTTCAGATGGAACTTCCTGTGTTTCAGCTTGTGCCCATTGCTCCTTGTCCTGTTGCCGGGCATCACTGAAAAGAGTCTGGCCCCAACCTCTCAACACTTTCCCTTCAGATACTAATACACACTGATAAGATTCCCCTCTCAGTCTTCTCTTCTCCAGCCTGAAACAGGCCCAGCTCTCTCAGCTTTTCCTCATAAGAGAGATGCTCCAGTCCCCTCATCATCTTTGGAGCCCTTCGCTGGACTCTCTCCAGTAGTGCCACATCCCTCCTGTACTGGGGAGCCCAGAACTGGACACAGCACTCCAGCTGTGGCTTCAGCAGGGCTGAGTAGAGGGAAAGGATCACCTCCCTCTACCTGCTGGCAATGCTACCTGCTCCTATGATGCTCAGGATACCACTGGCCACCTTTGCCACCAGGCACATTGCTGGCTCACAGTCCACCAGCACTCCCAGGTCCTTCTCTGCAGAGCTGCTTTCCAGCAGGTCCAGCCCCAACCTGTCCTGGTGCATGGGGTTATTCCTCCCTAGAGGCAGGACCCTGCCCTTGCCTTTGTTGAACTTCAGAGGTTCCTCTCTGCATATCTCTACAGACTGTCAAGGTCCCTCTGAATGGCAGTGTGGCACCTTGTGAAGGCAATGCCAATGTTATCAGCATGACCAATACAAGGCATGCTTCCCCATCCTGAAGTACATATCTAAAATGGGCCAGGTGAAAGGTGGTCTCACCAGAACTCACCCCTTGAGTCCTCAGATGGCATGGAAACTGCTGATTTCCCTCTCTAGAAAGTGTCAGAGGCTGGACCCACTTCTGTGGAGAGAAGTCTTGCCCTGAAGCCTCAGGCCTGGGGATATCTCAGATGCTTCTTCTTGGCAGCCAACTCAGTGCCTGTTTTAGAATATTTGGGGCTTTTCCATGACTATACCCCCCCCCCCAAAAATCATGAAAATGCAAGCATTTCATAAAAGATAGTCATAAAGACCCTTATTAGAACCAACAGCAAACTGTCCCCTCCTAAGATCTCTGGAGGAAGCCAGAAAGGTTGTAATAAGCACCAGGAAATGCCAGGAAGCCCAAGACTTCTTCTGAAGGGCCAATGGGTCACAGCTGAGAGGCAGTGCTTGCCACTGCGTAGGGCTGGGATAGGAGTGCAGGAAAAGAGCTGTGTGCATGTAGGAATGCGGCTGGTACAGGCAGGATGGAGAACACAGAGCATGCGGTGGCCATGTTTAAGAAGAAGGATGTGCAGTTCACTGCTGGGATATAGTATGAATTTGAGGACACAAGCACGTTTGGGACTGGAACATCTTAGGTGACTGAGGAGCATTAGCAGGGCTTTGAAAGAAGCCAAATGGCTTGTTGGGGAGTTCAGACATCAGCAAATTGCAGAAGCTGATAGCTTTGTTTTTCAGGCAACACCCAATGGGCATGGAGACAGTGCTGTAAGGTGAGGGAGACCTGGAGCAAAAAAAGTCAAAGTAAGGTGAGCAACTGGGACAATCGCCTTGGCCATCCATACTGGCTCACCAATCTCTTTCTTGTCCTTCTTGTGTTTAGGAATGACTTCCATGAACATTTGCTCCAAAACCTTCCCAGCAACTGAGGTAAGGCTGGCAGGCCTAGAGTTCCCTGGATCTCCCTTGATGCCCTTCTTTCAAATGGGGATGACATGGGCCTTTTAGCAAGCATCAGGAACCTTCCTGATCACTCTTGTCTTTCCAAGATGATTGAGGGTGGGCTTGCAATGACATCAGCCAACTGTCCAGCACATGCAGAGCCATCACGTCTGGTCCCATGGGATTGGCACATATGCCTCCTTTCACAATCCCCTTGGCTCCTTCATTGTCCCAGGATGCTACATCAAGGGGAAAGAAGATAGACAAGCAGAGAGTTATGCAACAGATTCCCAGATCAAGTCACTAACAAGCAGCTAACTTCATCCATCTGCACAGCCCTCCCTTTCATGCTCTCCCAGCTGCCTCCCCTGCCTCCTTCCCCATACCATAAGGAGTTTGGAGCTCCCCACTGCCCATATCCACTCACACACAGCCAGCTGTTCCCCAAAGCCTTCCCCTGCAGCGGTCAGTAGAGAAGAAACACCAAGCCAGAAAGGGAAAGGCTTGGGGACTTTTCTCCTTCTGTGGCCTTCCAGACATTGGCACAGAATCCTCATTCAGCATCCTACTCTCACTGGCTTCCACAGAAAAACCCAAAGAGACAATGGTCAAGTTACCATTCTGTGATTGAACGTGAGGCTTCATTTGGAAGGCTTTCTTCCCTTCCTGTCATATTCATACTCCATACTCATACTCATACTGCCTGGTCTGTGGTCTCAACCATGAGGACTCCTGATGGGGTCCTGGAGGGATTTTCTTGTGGGAATTCCTTTTCTACCTGAAGGAAAATAAAGGTGTGTGTGTGTGGCAGGACTGCAAAGCAAACTTCTCCCAGGCCACTTGCAGCATCATTACATTCTCTCCCCAAGACCCACTGCTCCCTCCTCCACCTCACAGCACCCCACTCTAGCTCCTTCAGCAGCCTTTCAGCAGCCTTTCAGCAGTGAACTGATGTGTCCCTGCTGAATATGACAACAATCACAGCTGTGACATCCCAGCGCACCTGCTGCAGGGCTGCAGCTGGACACAGCCAGCCCTGACAGCACTAGCTCAGAGCCACCCCAAAGGCCATCAGTGCCAAAGGAAGCAAGGACCAGAAGATGTTTTGGAGCTATGCCCATAAGGGATCATTGATATCTCTCATCAGAGCTCATGGGATTGTGGGTGTTGAACGTCTGGCCCAATGAGCTATTGGAAGCCAACACCTCTTCGTTGACTTTGTTTCCAGAAAATGAATTGTCCCAAGCTTGAAAACAGGTATGCAGGCTGCGTGACAAGCTCAGAGGACTTTTCATCTTGTTGAGGTTTGGCCCCCTTCTCCATCTGAAGCAAGGTAGGGGCATTTGGCTCTTTAAAGCACAGTTTCCCAAGACCTCTCTTTCTGGTATTTCAGTGGATGTTCTGGATGGCCTGGGAATCTCACATGGACAAAGGAACAACATATATGGGAAGGAAAGAAAGAGGAAGGAAAGTGTGTTCCCAGAAAGCAGGACTTTGTCATAAACATGCACTCCAGATTAGAACACCTCTTTCTTGCAGAGCTCAAGCTTAATGCCACCTTCTTAGTACACGGGAAATCAAATGTTTCCCGTTCCTATCAAGAGGTTCTAAACGCAGCCACATTTCACAGCTAGAAGGAGCCACTGGAGGTTTCTGCCACAGCTGTCCTTGGAGCAGAAGGAAAGAATCACTGGGGACATGTAGAACTGGCATCTTAGCCACTAACGCTGACACACAAAACCTGTACATAAACAATTGGAAATCAGTGCTGGATCAAATTAACAATGATAATTAGGTGAACCTGGTCCTCTTCTCTGGTTCACAAACCTGAAACCTCTGAATTGCAGAAATGAGAAGGAATTAACCTTAAATGTGGAAATGTGCCTTAACCGCAAGGGCCCTCATCTGCTGTAGTGCTTTGTTTGCCACCACTCAGATGAGCACTTAACACTTTCAGTGTGGTGATCCTGGAGAAAATCAAAACCTGTGCACTGGCGACCAAAGACCGTGCTTTGAAAAAGACAAAGGACCACTGTAGGAACATTTATCCCCATCAGCTGCTCTACGCCATCCTACAGTAGGATTTTGTTTGTCAAACGTGGACCACTCCAAGCAACCCAAATTGTTTCAAAGGGAGAAATTAACACCCTTCCTAGAGCCCTACCTACAAAGAACTCCAGGAGAGGGCTGGAGGCTGTGATCAGCTTCCCAGACTATGGCATTCCCAGCTTGGCATCTCCATCAAACCTCACACACAGCAGTGCCCTTGTGGCTGCCTCTGCACCCCTGAAGTGCTGCAGCATTGGGAATCAGAATGGAGAGCTGAGCCAACACTGAAGAACCCTGCCAGGACTGAATCGGAGATGGCAGAGCAGGGCCCCAGCCTGGCGCACAGCATCCCCCCTCTGCCATGGAATGCCCTCTGGGCTGGCTGGACGTGAGGGCTGGGGCTCAGCCCATGTGCTCAGCACAGCACTGTGCAGCGCAGCCAACTTGCAGAGACCCTTCACGCCCCCTAGCCTGGAGGGGAACTGCCCTGCTGTCTGCGGAAGCCTGTCACTGCAATTCAGGGCCCTTCCCTGCCCAGGGCACCAGCCCAGACCTACCCCAGAGCAGATCCCTGTCCTGCCTGCGCCCACCAGGGCACTGTGGAGGCCCTACCGGCTGCCTACACTGGGAAGCTGTGGAGGAGCCCGCTGATATCACAGGCCCTGGCATCATGGGGGCCATCTCTGTTCCCCATTGCTTGGCAATGGTGGAGTAGATGGTTGGAGCTGTGCCCGTCCCCACCCTCCCTGCTGCTGGGAGGCCTGCGGTGTAGCCCCACTGCATGGAGAATGAGGCAGTGTGTGGCACTCTCCTCCCCACCCCAGAACCCCCTGGGCAGGGATCCAAAGGGTAGAGGAAGGAGTTGGGGGAGATGGGGCAGGCATGGAGCACACACCCCTTCCCACAACAAGCACCATCCCCAGACACCTGTGAACCCCTCCTACCCTCCTGGGCCTAGAGCTTGCCTGCTTCACTGACTGATTTGGGCCCATGGACATGAGCTGACCTCGTGATGAGTTCCTAGACTGCTTCTCCTCCTTGGGTCATGCCGGCTTTCAAAGGCCAGTTGTGTCCATAATGGACATGGTAGGGACGCAGCCACCTGCAGCATGTGCAGACTTTGTATCTGCCCTCCTGCTGGCAACGAGATCATTACATGTGCCCTCCTGACAGCAGAGGCAGACACTGAGGCTTGCATCCCCCCATCAGACCGTTGTTAATTTGGATGTACACTGCTTGTTCATGAAGCAGAAAAAAACCTTAGTGAAAGATTTACAGCAGGACTTAGAGGAACTAGCTATTCTAACCAGTTGTAATTCATATGATGGAGGCAGAGCAAGAGTGGGAATTAAATGGTGGCAGGGCAGGGACCAATCCCTACCCCGTAGAAGTAGACTGTGAGCTCTTTGAAAGTATGGGGTTAGCACAGCTGGCTCATGAATTGCTCCAGCTCTCGGGTGAGGTGGTGTAGACTTACAGCAGCACCAGAGCAAGGGAAATCTCTCACTCACATGCAAAGTGCTTTAATGTGCTACAAGAAATACAGCTGAGAAGGGCTGGGAGCAGGCAGAAGCTAGTCTGGCCTCCAAAGTACCTTTGGACACTGTAAAAAGCATCTGTGCTGGAGCTTTGTTCTTGATCAAGAGACAAAAAAGCCCCTTTACCTCCTTCAGCATAACCCAAGAGGTTCTCAGGAGCCCTCTAAATGTGCAGCACTGCATAAAGATCTGGCTGCGGGAGGATATAATGCCCCATTCTCTCTCAGTATTTTCTTTAGCCTAAGACGAAATTCCACAGATTAGGAGCAGTGGGGAACAGTGGGAGACTGCTGAACTTTAGTCATTTGCCCATCAGACAGGTTCTCTTCCCACTGATTTCCTGTGGCTAGCAAAGGAAAGCCACTGGCTGTGAGGGCAGTATTCTTTGTTTTCTTATGTCTCTTGATGAAGGAGGCTGTTTTGCAAGAGCTAAGCATTAACATTGGTCAGCTACCTCAGTCTAAAAGCATGCAAGCAAAACCCCACTATGGTCCTTGGCAATTTGTCACAGGAGGAATATGTGCAATGCTTTTGCCCCAGAGAGGAGTATGCCTGTGGGCCAGAGGACAAGGACTATGAGCTTCCTCAGCTGATGCTACAGTACCATCATCTGTCTGCATAGCATGTGTCTATCTGCTCTTTTCCCTGATGGCAGTGGAGACTTGGGAGTTTCTATCTCTCCTCGCTCCTTGTTCCAAATCATAAGCTGCACCCAAAGTTGTGCTAACACATTTGCGCAGCCATATGGAAAATAGATAAGTAGATGTATCTAAGCTAAAAGTATCATTTGATTCAGACACCCTGCTGAAAATGGGCAAAGAGCTCCGATCTGCCTTCACCTGCTTATTTAGCAACATCCTGAGGAAAGAAAAGATCTGTCCTGCTGCATACAGGGAAAGAGAGGCAGTAGGGTTTGGGCTAAAAAATATCTGTCTGCACAAAACCCGTACGTCCATGAAATCCTTATCTGAACGTGGACAAGATGAAACCCTCAAATTCAGGCTAACCACACAGGCCAGAAGAGGAAACCGAATGAGTAGTCTTGTGTTTGCTAAAGCATTAACTTCTAGGAGTACGTAGGGTGAAGGGATAATTTTCCTTAGAATGGAAGAAGTGTTCCTGCAAAATACACTTAGGCTGCTTAGATGAAGAGCCCAAAGGAGCTGGGTCCTTAGAGCATAGCAATCTAGAATGTCCTTGGCATTTCTATTTCAAAACTTGTCCTCTGACAAATGAGCTTAAAGCATCCCTCAAAGAACTTGTTGTGGATGAGAGCCAGTGCCATTGTTTGATTTCACCTCAGTGCTAAGGGTGCAGAGAAGTCAAAATCTGAAGATACATGCCCAGAGAATACCCTGGAGGGAGGGGATAGGGACAGACAGCACACAGGGATTGGCAGCCTTCCGTTCACTCCCAACAGTGTCACTTGTCTTGGGAATCAATCTGCCGCCTGCATAGCTTTCTCAAAGCATTTTTCATGTCCTCATTCCTAAAGGTATAGATAATGGGGTTCATCAGAGGGGTAATGGCCGTGAAGAAAACTGACACAACTTTGTCTGCAGCTAAACTCTTGGCTGGCCTGAGATAGATGAAAATGCAGTGTCCCAGGAAAAATGTCACCACTGTCAGGTGAGCAGCACAGGTAGATAATGCCTTGTGTTGCCCTTCCGAGAGATGGTTCCTTAGTGAGACCAAAATGACCACATAGGAAGTCACCAGCACCAGGAAGCAGACCACAGAGATGAGGCTTGAGTTGGAGACAAGGAGCATTTCTAAGACATGGATGTTTGTGCAGGCCAACTTAATGACCAAGGGGACATCGCAAAAGAAGTTGTCAATGGCACTGGGACCACAGTATGGGAGACTGAGGGTCAGGGCAGTGAGGGACACAGAATGTATCAGCCCTCCCATCCACATGACCGTGGCCAGCTGGAGGCACATCTTCCGGCACATGATGGTGCCATAATGCATGGGGCTGCAGACGGCTATGCAGCGATCATAGGCCATGATGGTGAGGAGAAAGATCTCTGTGCAGGCAAAGAGGTGGAGGAAGAACATCTGTGCCTCACACTCCTCAAAGGAGATGCTCTTCTTGTCCACCAGGAAGTCAGCCAGCATCTTGGGCATCACCACTGAGGAGTGGCAGACGTCAATGACAGAGAGGTTGCTGAGGAAGAAGTACATGGGACTGTGCAGACGCTGGTCATGTGCAATCGTGAAGATGATGAGAATGTTGCCCAAAATAATCAGCATGTAGATGACCACGAAGAGGGTGAAGAGGGCCAGCTCTACAGCATGGTTGGTGGTGAGGCCCAAGGGGAAGAACTCACTCACTCTAGTGTGATTCTGCCACACCATGTTTACTGCTGCGTTGCACCCAGGAGAAAGGAAACGGTGAAAGGAGAAATAAATTTATGGTGTGAGAGGACAGAACATGATGACAATCATACAGACTTGAGCTATATGGAGGAAGAAAGACAGAACAGCCTAACAGTTTCACCCAAAAGGTGATGCCTAATATTAGCAGAAGTATTCAAGTTTGAAGGACAAGCGAGTACCGGAACAGGTTTCCAAAGGAGACTGTGGGATTTCTTCAGTTTCCAGACAATGCAATGCAAGCTGACTTACTTCTCTGACTTACTCAGGAGCTATCAGGTTGCAGGAAGATTTGCCTCCTGGCAGAATGTACCTCAGGATCCATCTTTCCTGATTCCAGGTGTCTCGTTTAAGCTACCTGTCTGCAATTGTCAGACATAAAAGGGATGAATCTGTGCCTGCAGTTATTCCTCTTCCTTCACTGTAGAGGAAACCAAATGATTAGTGGAAGACTTCTGTGTTGGGCATTGCAGTTTAGTGAGATGACATCTGAATAGACTTCAGGGAAGTCACTGCTAACTTCTTCATAGATCTCATAGACTGGGGATTTAGGCTTTCACTAAAAGATCATTTTTACGACCTTAGATACTTGTTGCTGCTGTTTGCTGAGTCTTGCCTGGTTTTCCAGCCTCCTCCCAAAAGTAAGAATACCCAGCACAGTCTCCAAATGTGGTATGACACCACCTTTTCCTGCTAGGTAGCTGTCTGCAAATTCATTTGAGTGCAGAGTTCTCTTTCCCAGCTGCAACCTTGCTTGGGGAGAACAGATTCACCTGCTTTTCAGTCAGAAGCCAGTCAGAAACCTCAGCTGCTTGATATCTGGTGTATTTATGAGGGATCAAGCAATGCAACACCTGCAGTCACAAATTCAGTGACCTTGAATATCTCTGCCCATTCCATATTCCAGTGTTCCTGTGATTTTATTTTCATTTTGAAATGAAAATCTAAACATTTTGGCAAACTAATCAAAAGTACACATACACACACACAAAATCTTGCCTTTGGAACAGGAGTGAGACGAGAGGACATCGAATAGGAACCCTGTCCAACAAAGGAGAAAGCTTGTTTACAGCGCATGGTTCAAGGCGGTCATACAACAGAAATAATGATGTGGGAAACGGCAGGACTTCTCAAAGTTCCCCACTTTGCTAAAATGAAGCCATCTCTGAGTATGAACCCAGGGTTCTTGTATTTGGAAATCAACGTCACTGTGGTTTCCTTGCTGCTGATACGCTGAGCTTCTGAGAACAGGGCTAACCAAGCACCTGAACGATAGCTACATTTCTAACAGCATGTAGACGCTCCAGAAGTGGCTGAATACCCCCAAAGTGGTCTGCAGCTGTTACAAGTGGAGCCACAAGCCTGTAAAATGTACATTTACATTAGTATTTTCGCTTGTTACAGCTCCCACGACTAACATTTTCATAGGGCTTTAAAGCTGCCAAGGACCTGCACAGAGGCTCCTGTCTTCATTTGGAGTCTGCTGAGAGACAGATACTGATGTCTCCAAAGACACCTGGTAGAATCAGATGCCTGATTTCCTCTTGTACTCAAGGTCTTGCAAAAAGGACTGAAAAGCAACCAAACAGAAGTGTTGTTCTCCTTCCAGTCAACGTCTCAGCCCCTTCTCCCTGCAACAAACCCAAAAGCAAACAGAGTAGGGAGGAAAAACCGAGCTTACTTATGTAGTTTCCAGTGGTGTCCGGAAAAAGAAAGATTGTGAGTTGAATTCCAGTGTTTTTCCTCCATAAAAGAAAAAGCAATTTTTGGTCTAAAAAAATGGAGATTGGTAAACAAATTTCTTCCTTTTGATCGGCATCCATAAATTCCTCTAGCCAGAGGAATTGATAATTCCTGCAACTGAACAGGCAGGGTTTGCTTTGGTTTGGATTTTTTTTTTTTTTCCGGGGGGGGAGGGTGTCCCTCTAATATACCCAAGTTATCTTGAGCAGATGGTCCCCTCATACTGGAAGATCAGCCTGATATTTAACTAGTTCAAGCCTTTACATAAAAAAGAACAATAATAATAAATAAAATAAAATAAAAAAATCTTGATTGGTTACTTCATGAGCAATGCAAAAATCAAAATAGAAACCAAACTTCTTGCCTACTTCCAAAGTTTTCCTGCCCCCAAATCAGAAGTTGAAGCTCAACGCTGACAGGATAAACAGGGACGTAGAGGTGACTTACACCCTCAACCCTTCCCCGTAACGGCTAGTTCTGGAGAGCAAGAGCGTGTGCTACTCAATTACTCTGAACACCAAATACAGAACCTTTTGTGCTGTGATGAAGTCATAGAGAACTGATAAAGCTTGGGCTGTGTGCTTGTCTGAAAGACAGATTTGGGACTCAAGAAATGTTAAATGCATGCCTTACTAGAGAGTCACAAAGGGATTTGTTAAATCATCCTAGGTTGTTGACAGTATAAGCTTTGGAAGAGATTATAGAGCTGTGGATCCAGTTAGTCACCCAGAAAACCTGTGTGGCTATAGTAGCTCACACAATTGTTCAAAGTCCATTTCAATGGCCTCTGGAGACAAAGAACAAATGTTCACCCATGCCACATAACTCGCTTTGCCTTCTTAAAGGTGTTCTTGGTGAACTAACACCAAGTTTACGCACTGGGAGAGCAGAATACAGCCCATGAGCTCTGCCCAAATGACTTGGACTTAGGAAAGGGATCACTAACTCAGTGTGGAAGAAGGCCTCTGAATAAGAGCTGCCATGCTGAAAATCTGCACAGTGCAACGAGTGCAAACTGAGTGATCAAAAGTGGCGATGGAGAACTGACAAAGGATTGCAGCTTCAGGCGTTCATCTTAAGGGATTTTCCTTAAAAAGAGAGAAATATTAATAAACAATATGCCTAATGAATGGCATTCAAGCATTATGTTTCTTATCTCCTTGCAATAGTGACAAAAAGTCAAGTATGGGCAGGATTAGTTTCTCCGGTTCTTCATTTGCATCTTTAGCTGCTCTGTCAGTAAGAACTATGGATGTTTAGAACAGCTTGAGAACAGTGTGGGGAAAATCAAACAAAGGAATTAACCAAGCCTCAGCTTTCTAAAGTCTTATCTCAAAATGAAAACTTGCACATTGCTTTGAATACACTTCAAAAAAAAAAAAGGATAGAAAGTGATGTCTTTTGTATGGTAACTTAAACCCCTTTTTTTATGTTTCCCGGTGAGGCAAGAGTTCAAACACAGGCTGATAAGCATGGCCTGCAGGTTACAAAGTGAAGTGCCAGGATTATCTGCACAGAAAGAAGTTAGAAGCTGATTTGTCACAATGAAATTCACCTATTGCTGATAAAACTGAAAAAAACAGCAGCTGACCCTGGAAAGTGCAGCTGCTTTTGCTCTAGCTTTTATTTCTCCTCTGTGGCTACTTTTCTCCCAATTGGCTTGGGGAGTGCCCACCTCATGTACTCGTTTCCCAGGATGCAGATTATGGGATTTAGCAGGAGGTGACAGTTGTTTTAAGAAGACTGATATCACAGTGTCCTCAGCGAAGCTGGTGCAAGGGCAGGAGTAAATGAAGATGCAGTATCCCAGGAAGAGCATTACAACCATGAGCCCGATGGCAGAAGCACTGAGGGCCTTGTGCACACCTTTGCACAGATGTTTCTTTAGCAAGACTGGGAGGATGCCATAAGAGGCCAGTGGGACCATGAAGCAAGCCTAGATGAGCCCAGAGCTGGAGATTTTCAGCATCTCAATAATGTAGGCATTCGTGCAAGCCGCCTTGACCACTGGCTGCACATCACAGACCAAGCTGTCAAATTCTGTGAAGCAGGGCAGTTTGATCATAATTCCAGTCAGGCCACAGGGGATCCCTGTCCCCACGCACACAGCCCCAGCCAGCTGTAGGCGTACTCTCGCATGAGTGTGAGATGATAGTGCATGGGGTTGCAGATGGCCCTGCAGCAGTCATAGGCTGTTGCAGTGAGGAGGCAGATCTCTGTACAGACAGAGATGAAGGAAGAACATCCGGGCCACACATGCTTCCAAAGAGATGATCTCCTCTGCACAGAAGAGGTCACGCAACATTTCAGGCTCTGTAACAGATGAATGGTGGATCTGCGGGAAAAAAGGGTTGCTGAGGAGGTTGCCAGGCAGAGTCATGAGATGGAGGGACAGAAACACCACAGAGAGGATCATTTGTGCCTCTGAGCTGGAGGGCAGTCCCCAAAGGATGAACTCTCTCACTGTGGTCTCACTCAGTGTCACTTCTGCCATGCTCCTGGTCATGACAGAGGGAAGGAAATTTTTCACAGAAAAATCTTTTTTCTTTCTTCTTTTTTTCTTTTTCCAGGGGGTGGGGTGAGGGTGTTAGTCCTTGAGATCTATTTTGATCCTCTCATATTGCTACCAGAAATTAGAAAATAAAGGGATGGAGAGACTTGCTGAGTGAGATTTATGCATCCCAATTTATACCTCACTATAGACTCACTAACTGTGAAAAGACACTAAGATCATTAGCTGAAGTAACCAGCACATTTATATTGGCTCTTAAAGCCCAGCCTTTTTACTTTCCTTTACCCTGGACATGCTGAGTCCTTCTTGGAACCCTGCTACATTTTTGGTCATAGAGCTGTCTTGTGTTAGTGAACTCCATAACTCTATAGCAAAGGTTATTAATTCAGGAGCAAGGTTTAGTTGTCAATGGTTTTTTTGTAGCCTACTACACAAGAAACCCTTACTCTTCCACATAAAAGCCCAAAGTTATAAAATAAAGAGTTATACTTCTTATAGTAAGCTTCATTTTTAATAGGACATACCTGCTAGTAAGACATAAGGAAATAAATCTATTTACTTACTTGTTTTCATATATATATATATACATTTATTTATTTATTTATTTATTTATCAAGGGAAAAAAAAGTATAGGGATAGGTTGATCAAAGCCTCTAATTGCCTTCAGGGAGATCAGGAGGTTTTTTGATGTAGCAAAGGTATTTACCTGGTGAGTGAGGCAGCAGTGGTTACAAAGCATGCATTTTCAATAGACTAATTGTCAGATGGAGTAGTTTACAAAAGGCAGAGATGGGTAATCCATCACTAAGTAATGACACAAGACAATTATTATCATTAATAATAATAATAATTATTATTATTGTTATAATAATAGAAACCCAAACCACAGGACTGAATGTTCTTCTTGAAAAACCTGCTTGATTTGCAATACAAGTTGAATTCAGCCCTGTCTTCACTAGAAGATCAAAGTCGGTGATACATGTATACTGAAGCCAGCTAAGAGTCAGTATTCTATTAATAAAGTGGGATATTTGCAATCATGTTGGTGGTGTTAGGCTGAATTACATTGGGTTGACAGGCGGAATAGTAAAATTGAAACAATACACTGCATTAGTTTTCCTTTATAAGAATTCCTGTGAAAACAGCACCCAAAGAAACAGCACCCTAAGTGCAATCACTCAGAACAGTTCCTCTCATCTCGTGGGAACTGGGGCTTTTAAACTGAAGCACAGAGACCATTACTGAGATATTCAAGTTCTTACAGACACAGGCACACATCCTGTGACAGTCCCTCCAACACCTGAGTGACTACTTGGGAGAGTTACTGAACTGCTGCAAAACATTGTGGTGGAGCTTCCACACTCATGCCAGAAAGCTGGAATGTGTGAATACTCTCAGGTCAGATGCTTTTAATACATAGACAGAAGGAACAGGCTGATCAGTACTGTCAAATTACTATTGTGTGTTGAATGTATAAATGTTTGCATACTGTGGTAGTCATTTAAGTTACATAGTAGCATTTTTTTATATATATAGAATTAAACTGTAGATGTGTAGTTTACAAGTTTAGGAGTGTGTGTATTGCTTCCCATATCCTAAATTGAACCATAGCTCAGCTGGTCTGAGCCATTTGCTCAAGCTACATTATCACATTAATTGCCATAGTCAGAACGATGCAGACTTAGCAATGGATACACTGATTGAATAGGCTTTACCTATGGAATGATTAGAAAAGGCCACTCACTTTTCCTGACCCTAGATGGCATGAGACCTGAGCAGCTGCTAACTGGCAGAAACTGAACGAAATTCAAAATCAAGTAGAGACCTCTGAGGACTGTTAATAGCTCTGGGGTGAGGAGCAGGGGGTACCAGTTCTTCACCATGATATTGTTAAGCCTCTTGTAATCTATACAGGGCTGTAGTCTTCCTCCCCTCCTCCAGCATGAGGAGCCACTAGGAGAGGTAGATAAACCACTGTGCCAGATTGTCCTAGAGGTATTCTTTGAGGGCTGCTAATTCAGGGTGGCAAGGCACCTCCTTTCTTGGGATCAGGTCAACGTGGCAGTCATATGTGTCATAGAGTGGTAGCGTTTCTTCTGCCTTCTTCTCCAAGACATCTGTAAAGTCACTCATAGTGTTTTGGAGGGAGTAGGGCAGTGACTGAGGCAGAGGCAGAGTTACAGTCCTGGAGCCTGGGTGATTCAGGGCGGCAGGCTGTGGGGCTTGGCAGAACTCTGGTGGTGCAGGGATCTTGGTTCTGAGGCTGTCTGTGGTGAGAACAGAGCCATGGTCTGTAGGTGTCATACTTGGCCCAGTTAGCGTGCAATTATGTTCCTTGTTTTTTGCCTTCCAGGGGAGTGTTGTAGGGCTCTTGGCACCAATCAAGTCCATGGCAGCCATGCAGCCAGGCAACTGCTCATAGAGTGCAGAGCCAGGGACGTGGGAAACTTTGGACCAACTCACATAGGTGCTGTGGTAGGAGACACAGTCATAACATAATCCTATATGTCACACTATGAAGGTTCAACAGTAACAACTGAGACAGTAACATAATAAAAAATATGTTTACTTCCTCACACAACCTCTTGGATTAGTAGCATCCATTAAAATAATGTGATTACTAATTTAGAAAGGATAACCCCAAACCGTCGATTACTGCGTTATTAATTGGAAACACTGCTTACCCCAACTTGAAAGCTAGCTTATTCACTCTCTTAGTGAGAGGACTGTCAACTTCCAGGAGTTACCTTAACCCAGTGTCCCAGGAAAAGGGGGGGGGGGGGGATACTCACGGTCCAGCTGGAGAGGATCATCAGGTCACATTCCCATCCCCTGCTCAAACTCTCTTAGCTTCCAAGTCTCTTTTTATATGGCTGGGGCTCTGGGCAAACACTGCTTTTGCTGACCTTTGCGAGTTCCACAATCACTGGACTGTTTGTTTTCCTGCTTGGAAAGACCCTGCTAGCGAGGCAAGACCACAATACTTCCATGTTGCTTCTTCCCTCCCTGGGGGTCCCTGCAGTTTCGATTCCCCAGACTTATCAGGTGGCACACTTCTTTAGTCCTGTCTATTCTTCTATTCCACAGCCTTGTGCATATAAGTCCTTTAACATATCAGTTGACAAACTTCTTCAGTCTTGTTAACTATTTACTTGCTCGTCACTACAGCAGGAGAAAGCCTCACAGTCACAGCCCCTGGTACTCACAGGTGATTCGAACCACCCTGATGTCTGCCAGAAGGGCAGTGCAGCTGGGCACAAGGAATTGTGCAGATTTCTGGAATTCACAGAAGATAATTTCTTGGTGAAGGTGATTGATGAGCTGACTAGGAGAGATGCTTTGTTGGACCTGATACACTGGAGGGCATGGCTGCTATTCAGAGGGCCTTGACAGGCTGGAGAAATGGGCTAACAGGAACCTCCTGAAATGAAGGAAAAGCAAATACTATGGCTTGAATCTGGGTGGAATATCCCCATGCAACAGGGCAGGCTGTGTCCAACCATCTAGTAAGCAGGTCTGCAGAGAAAGATCTGGGGATTCTGAAAGACAAGAGCTTGAAAACAAGTCTGCAGTGTGTCACTGCAACAAATGAAGGCCAACCACACCTTGGGTGTATTAGTAAGAGTGCAGCCAGCAGGCCCACAGGGAAGTGATCCTTACCCTCTCTTTAGTACTTGTGAGGATACCTCTAGAGCATTGTGTTCAGTTTTGGACTCCCCAGTACATGAAGGACATTGACATACTGGAGCAAGTCCAGTGGAGGCTCTCAAGATGCTCAGGGGACTTGAGCACATGATGTACAAGGAGATGGTGAGGAAACTGGGCTTGGTCAGCCTTAGGAGGAGAAGGCTAATGCGACACCTTTTTGCTATCTACAACTACCTGATGAGTGGATACAGAGAAGACAAAGCCAGGCTCATCTCAGATCTGCACGGTGATAGTACAAGAGGTAAGGGACACAAGATGGAACATAGAAAATTCTTATTAGATATAAGATTTTATTTAATTTGTTACTATTGTTATTATTATTTATCATGAGAGTGGTCGGATGCTGGAAGAAGTTCCTCAGAAAAGTTATGGAATCTCCATCCTTGGAGGTGTTCAAGACTTAACCAGACAAATCCCTAACAATTTCATCTTCTTACACCTGCTTTGAGGAGGGGTTTAGACTAGATGACCTCTGGGGGTCTCTTCCAATTATTCTATGATTCTAAGATTACAAATGCTTTGAATCAATAACATCTTCTTCTACTATTTTGTGTGTAAAACACCAAAGTGTTAACACTGCTGTAATGTAAGTTATGTGGTAGCCAAATGCTCAAAAAGAAGAAGGTATTTATTTTCTCCAGTCTTAGATGGGAGATTCATCCACTCAAAATCAGATTTCTAGTGTATAGATATCTATACCAAAACTTGCATTGCCTTTGTGCAGGTAATGGATAGAATTGGTCATATCTCAGGTGTGATTCATCTCCTGAGGTAGGGGTGGGCTTTACAACCAGGTTCACCTATCTGCATTTATGAAAAAAATGAATGTGGACATTAAAACTAGGTCAGGAAAATCATCCTACTGGCATTTGGAAACCTTTACAAATGTCAATACTGCTCTTTCTAGTGTTCCTCATGACTTACATTGTGACCATGTCTGGGAACAGCCTCATCATTGTGCTGTTTGTGGCTGATTAGCACTTTCATAACCCATGTATTTCTGCTTGGAAAATCTGCCAATGTTCCACTGTCATGCCCAAGATGCTGGCCAGTTTCCTGAGTGGAGAACAAAAAAAATCAATGTTTTTGGCTCAGAATTATATTTCTTAGTTTTATACCGGGTGCAAAATCTTATTGCCTGTTGGCAAGGTCTTTGTGATTCGGATTAGCAAATAGGCAAGGATTCTATTATGAAGCTTGCATGAGTGAACAATGCTGCTTCAACTAGTAACTGTGTCTTGGCCATGTGGTTCTTTAGATATTGACATAATGGTATCTGATTGACATAATGGTATCTCCAATGCACAAGTCAACTTTCTGTGCCCCACCCCCTTACAAAATTGTAATTTTGTTGAGGGATGTTATAAAGACGCTGCCTCCAGCAGGCTCTGGGACCCAAGGATTCCTGCCTGGGCACTGGAGCCCAGCCTGGTGCACTGAGGGGAAGCCTCTCCATCGCAAGCACAGCTGCTGCTCTCCTCTTTGCAAATTCAACCAGTAGTGAGGCTGAGTGTGTATCCCAGACACACACACGCATACCAGGTTAGGGGAAAATACAAACACTCTGTCCCCCTCCCCACGCAGCTATTGCCAAGGTACATGGGCACTATGACCTGTGATCCCTGCTCCAGCTGCTGACACTGAGACCCTCACTCCACTCACCCTGGCCCCCCTCAGTAGCTGATATTTGAGTACACTGGCCCAACAACCCATGGTCCTGCTCCGGTGACTGATGCTAGGACCCTCTCTTGCCCCAGTTACTGGCACCACAGACACAAGAGCCAGTATCACCTGAGGTCTGACTCCAGTTTCTGGGCCCACTCACTCTTGTCTCTCCACCTAGATCTTACAGCACTCACAAATGGGATATGAAGACTCGAACTGCAAGAAAAACTTGAGTCCCTGTTAAGGTGGATTGGAAAGGTATCATTAATACTACTGCAGAAGGTCAATATCTTGAAGGGTTAAACAATCACAAAGTCAATCTATCTATCTCATGGACCATGCTGCACCTCCACAGGCTTGACTTGAGTATTCAGTCAGCAGCTAAAGGCTGGTTACATCTTCCTGCCTGTACCTGTGATTCCACGTTCTGCCCAAATACTGAAGACAGTGGCTTGGGGATCACTCAGCTGGCTGGTTTGATCCCAGATGTGCAGGCTGGAAGGCTGCATAGAATTACCCACTCCCAATATAGCATTATTTGATCTGCAGAGCTAAAGGAAGGTATTGATAAAGATTTTGAGAGACTGTGGGTGGCAGCTGAGTGTAGCAAACATGAGAGACCAGCAGTTTTGGATAAAAAAGTGATCAAAGTGATCCCAGTCACACATGAAGAGGACGAGGTGTTCTTCGAATGGGAGATCCCTCTCCAAAAGTTATCTTACCAAGTCTACAGAATTGGAGGAAGGAGGAATTTGTGAAATGGACCAAGCTACATTGTCAAGGTTGTGGTATTTCAAGCTTTGGAAATGACACTCTCAGTAATGCTGGGCAGTAAAGTTATAGAGGCATTCCCCATAGGAAGCTTGTAACTGTGTTGCAACTAGGAGCCAGTGTAAATGCTACCAGGGAATTCCTGGCTAGAGGAAGAGGGGAGACCCTAAAAGAGATCAGCAGGCATTGTTTGGTGGAGAGCAAAACTTGCTCCCATATTATTGTCCTGCTGTACAGAACGCCCATATTAAGAGACACAATGTATTATGCGAGTTATTGGCAAATGAAGTTGCCTACGCAAAGGTGTCTAGTACCATCTTAGAAGCCCTAGGATATCTGACATCCATACAGGGCTGGTAGATCTGGCATAGCGCCTATGGGAGACCTATGCCTTTCTGGAGCAGCAGAGAGACACCAGCTGAGATACCCGGAGTATTTCAAGTGGCATGACATACATGTCTGTATGTGGCCAACTGAATCCCATGGAAAGAAATGAATCCCTCCCTCTCTATCAGCTTTAGGATAAGATGAATTATGCCCTGACTTCTCTTGACAGCTCTGACTGGGGGGTGGGATTCAGCTGCCGAAAAGAAAAAGAAAAAAAAGCAAAATCAAGTGACTTTGCAGGTAAATAACTCTAATAAAGGTGTTTTTATTGAAGTATCACTCTCTGGAGATGCTTCTCTTTTCCAGCTAGATGAATGGGAATGGCTATTCCACCAATATATGTTCATCTTTTAGCACTGCTACTGCCCAACATAGCAGAGATGAAAGCATATCCAGTACGTAGGGTATGCCTCTGATTGCATTGTCCATTGCCTACTACCCCACAGAAGCTACAAGGCAGAACATTTTCTGTGCTAGAAACTCTCTGGAGAAAAGTCTTCTCTTTAGGGCACGTTTCACCTCCACATTCCTCAGGGTGTAGATCAAAGGATTGAGGACGGATGTGACAACATTATACATAAGGGTTTATATCATGTCCCACCTGGGTGAATTCCCTGAGGAAGGTGGTATATAGTTAAAAATAACAGGGACATAGAGTAAGGCCACTACTGTGAGATGGGAGATGCAAGTGGAGAAGGCTTTCCTCCTTCCCTCCTTGGACTGGACTTTCAGCTGGAGGAAGGAAAAAATGTATAGGTAAGAAAAGAGTGTGAAGACAAAGGTGCCTGCCGCAATACTCCCCGTGATGATGCTGAGAAGGTTCAGGTTGAGCTGGCTGCTATTGCAGGCCAGTCTCACCACGGGCTTGATGTCGCAGAAGAAGTGTTGGATGTGGTTGGGGCCACAGAAATGGAGCCGGGAGGTCATGACTGTGTGCATCAGAGCATGAAGGAAGCCAGTAGTCCAAGTGGCTGCAGCCAGCAGCAGGCAGGCCCATGGGCTCATGATGAGGGTGTAGCGCAGGGGGTTGCAGATGGCCACATAACGGTCATAGGCCATGACAGCCAGAAGCAAAGCTTCACTGCTGCCCAGGAAGTGGAAGAAGTGGAGCTGGCTTAGGCAGCCAGTGTAAGAAATGCCCTGGTGCCCTGAGAGGAGCCCAGCCAGCATTTTGGGTACGGTAACTGTGGAGTAGAAAATATCCAGGCAGGAGAGGTTGAAGAGGAAAAAGTACATGGGGGTGTGTAGCCGGGGTTCACATGCCACTACAGTCATGATTGCCATATTCCCCAGCAGGGTAGACAGGTACAGCAGTAAGAACAGCATGAATAGGAATTTCTGTAGCCCTTGAAGGCTGGTCAGGCCAAGGAGGATGAACTTCCTCACCTCTGTCTGGTTATCCATCCCTGCAGGGAAAGAGAAAATAACTTAGCAGTAACTTGCTATCTTTCTGTCCTGAGCTACTGCATCCATTTCCCAGCCTCCTCTTCCATAAGATGCATCATCAGCTGATGCTGCCTCAAGAATGGAAGAGATCAGATACTGAGTCTGGAAGGGGAAACAAAAGAATTCCTTGATTTCCCACCCCAGCTGTTTCAGCAAATACTGGAACTGTTGTAACCTATGTGGTCAATACTGATGCTGGAACTGCCACCTGTGTACCAGCTCACTGAAAGGAATGGCGTGTTTGAGAATAGCGAGAAAAGAAAATTATGCGAAAGGAAGGAAGGAAGGAAGGAACGGAGGGAGAGAAGTTGGTTACCTGATTTGTAAGTGAGGATCATTCTGAAATCCTGTGTGTTTTCTTATTCAGAAAAGGGTTTTCTAATAAGTTTTGTTCATTCCAAATCCTAGCTGAATATACTGTATCTTTCCCAAAGCTGAAGTGTTATAGTAGTCTAGTGGATCGCATATAATACACTGCTTTCAAAGTGGATTGATTCTGGCTGTTCAGTGGTGTCAGGAAACCTTTATATAGTCCTCCCTGTCACTGAAACAACCACATTTGTTTCCAGCAAAGGAAAATTTTCCTCTCTCTGATAACTCCTCTTGGGATTAAGCCTCTGAACCTTATGGGACTTCAGTTCAGAAAACATCAAGGCATAGCACCTCAGGCACGCAGAAAGCTAATGATGTTGTGCGGAGTTGAACTGATTGCTGATTATTTGCACAGCAAGTGCTCATAAGCAGGAGGAAGCTGTAGAATCAAAAGCCATTTATTGAAATATACAAGGTTATAGCACGTAATTCTCAGGAAGACTAACAGTTTTCATGGGGAATTTGCCCAGAAGTTTTTTACATGTTGTTGTAATTCCCAAGCACAATGCATTGAATAAGTATCATGGCTTCATTGGACCTGCTACAATTGCACAGCTGAACTCTGCCTCTGACTTAACATCTTTTGCTCCCTTTATAATCCATGAAGATCTTAAAATGCTTTTTGTTTTCTTTAAACTTCTAAAGATGGAGAAAACAAACCATGATGAATTTTTTTAAGGCCTCAAATACCTGTCTCCCTGTCCCCTCTGCAAGCTGTGTTTGCCATGAGCAATGGCATCTGAAATCTGCATAGGAGTGCCCACCTGCCTGATTGAGACCACACAGAGGCAGGTGCTGGTGGTGCAGCAGAAGACCCTGCAGGTGCTGTCATAGTTCATACAGCCTGTGGTGGTGGTGGCCATCACAGGGCTGCACTGCGCTGGCAGGTCCCACCTCATGAACAGGCTGGCTCGTGAGCGGATGGGTGAGAGAGGCGGTGAGACGCACAGGTCCCAGCCCCTGGCAGACAAGATACCTTGTTTTTTCCTGCTCTGTATCTGACACTGCTGAGCCCCTTGTGTCCTCTCCACAGGTTTATCCTTGCGCTTCACCATGCAGGCCCATACCAAAGGTATCTGGATGTGGTGTGTGCCTCAGCCCTGTTGGCCTGGACACACTCTGGTGCTACTGGACACTGAAGGGTGGGGCGATGTGGAGAAGGTGTGGGAGAAGCAGAGACTTCCTTTTGTGACAACAGAGCACTTTGTGGAAGCTCTCAAGGGCCCAGCCATGTGGCAGGACTCAAGGTGTTCTCATTGCCTGCACTGGTGTGCCAGGAAGAGACAGAGGCTGTGGGGAAGGAGGCCAGTGTAGAGCTAACGGGATAAAGTCTTCTGGCTGATGAAGTCCTGCCTGGCATCCTTCACCTCTGCCTTTGACTGTCAGAGCCCTCATTCTGCCTGGCATCCTAGCTGTCTGCAGGCTACTGGAACCAGTCTGTGGCTGGGTCCATGCTGCTTGGTGGGACACCACCTCTTCACAGCCACTCTCCCTCTCATTCTGAATCTTTGACTACTCAGCAGCCATTAGGCTGGTGGGCCCTTTGAACTCTAGTGCCTTGCAGGGATCCCCAGTCTTTTGAACTGGAGCTGTCTCTGTGGTGCTGACAGCCAGAGGAGCTAGGAGAAGGCTCATGGGGTTGGCAAGTTACCAAATTCCTCAGCGCTCCCTGGTAGACTTCAGCAGACCAGGAATGGGGAGCTCAGGGAGAACTTTAATAATCAGAAGCCTGGGGGACTCAGAAGGTTAAGAGTTGAAGATAAGACAGCTGTAGGAAGACATGGTGATGTCATGTGTGTGGGTCTCTCCACAAAGCTGACCCTGCCATGGCCCATGGTTAGGCATTCAGGGTGTGGGCATTTGGGGCTTTGCTCACTCTTAGGGAGCCTTGCACAGAGTTTCTTGGTACGAGCCAAGGCTGATCCAGGGCAACACCAAGAATGACGCATGGTCATTCTATAGACCATGCACTCTGGTCTATAACAGCAAGGGCACCATTGACCAGCAAGACAAGGACCAGCTGCAGTGTCCTCAGTGGAGCAGCAGCAGCAGGGAGGCCCCGTCTCCCTGAGCAGTAGCTTAGGGGTTCGCACATCCCAGGTCCTCAAATGGCTGCTTTTTATGGGGAGATCAGAGCCTCCTGGTGGTGCCCAGTGACCAGGCTCTGGGTCCTCAGGGATCTTGTGCTCTGGACCTCAGGGCTGAGGCTTTGAGCCCTGCTCCTGCTGGTGACTCCCGACTGTTCTCTGTCCCTGCAGAATCTCCCCTTTTCCTCATTAAATGCTGATGGCTGGGGAGGGTGGCGTTAGGGTTAGGGTTAACCCCTCCCTGCATGAGGATCCAGGGTCTCTGTTTCCTTAGCCAGCTCCCCAGCTATGTGACGAAGCTGACGGAGAATGTAAAGGTGAAAGCAACACCTGGGGAGAGTGGAGATGAACTGGAGGATTCCGACAAAGTTTTCTAGTTCTTCCTGACCTTTGTCTGGGCCGTGTGGGACTTCACATTGCAACTGAAGGTGGATGGGAAGGAAATCTCTGAGGATGAGTACCTGTAGAATGTGCTGAAGTTAAAGCCTGGTAGGAGAATGGTGCTGTGTTCAGTGCTGTGCTTCAGGAAGGACAGGATGCATCCAGCTCTGGACACCTGCATTTCAGCATAAGGCAACAAAAGCCCAAACCTGTGAGCTCGCTCCCTGTCCTATCTCTGCAGGTAGCAGCCAGGAAGCTCAGCTCTATAAGCATCCCAGGAATGCATCCGCCACTTCTTCCCAGACCAGAAGTGCTTTGTTTTTGAGCAGATGGCCAGCAAGAGGGACCTGCCACCCTTGGAGGAGCTTCATGACAGTGAGATCGAGCCTGAATTCCAGGAGCAGGTGGTGACATTCTGCAGCCACATCTGGGAGAAGTCTATGCCCAAGACCATCCCTGGTGGCAACACAGTAGTAATGGGGAACTGTGACCATCAGGGTCCAGAGGGTCAGAGCTGGCCGGTGGCTCTTGGGCCTGTGTCTGCAGAAGGCTCAAATGCACAGCCAAATGATGCAGGTGGGAAATGGAAGAGCTTTTCCACTGGCTGCTGTACTTGCCTCTTGATGTAGAGCCACATGTCTCCCATTTCCCCTCCCTGCACCCAGCCTTGCTGTTGTGCCCCTTGGCTGCTGTTGCACACTGAACATTGTGGCTTCACCCCTCCCAGGTGATCAGAGCTGAGGATGGACTTTGGGGCACCTTCACTCCTCAGGAAAGGCACTGCGTGAGGGTGGTATGGGGACCAGCATGTGACTGAGTCCCACCTCACAGAGACTAGAGAGTGACAGAGAGCTCCTCATCTACTAGTGACAAACTGCTAGAAAGGCCTCAGCCCCACAGGAGTGTGCTACCATGTCCTGGGACCTCTTACCCATCCCAGAGGATCTGGGTCAGGAGGGACATCTGGAGGTCCATACTCACACCTGCTCTGGAGGTCTATACTCACACACTGCTTTGAGCGTGGCTAACTTCCCAGTCAGATCATGTTGGTCAGCACTTTGTCCAGACAAGTTCTGAAAGTTTCTGGGCCTCTGCACCACTGCTGCTCCACTCATGGCCCTAACCCATGGCATTCCTCCAAGTAGGTCCCTGAAGTCGACAAAGTTTGCTCTCCTCAAGTCCAGGGTTGCAATCCTACTCCTTGCCCTGCTTCCTCCTCGCAGGATCCTGAACTCCACCATCTCATGGTCACTGCAGCCAAGGCTGCCCCCAACCTGCACATCTCCAACCACTCCTTCTTTCTTTGTTAAGATAAGTCCAGCAGCACGCCTCTCCTTGTTGGCTCCTCCACCACCTGTGTCAAGAAGTTGTCACCAATGCTCTGCAGGAACCTCCGGGACTGTTTGAGCCTAGCTGTGTTGTCTTTCCAGCAGATATCAGGGTGGTTGAAGTCCCCCATGAGAACCAGGGCCTGGGATCGTGACGTTACTTCCAGCTGACTGTAGAAGGCCTCATCAACTTCCTCTTCCTGATCAGGTGGCCTGTAGTAAACACCCACAACAGTGTCACCTATGTTATGCCCTTTAATCCTTACCCATAAGCTCTTGACTCGCTCTTCATCCACCCCTAGGCAGAGCTCGATACATTCCAGTTGCTCTCTCACATAAAGAGCAGCTCCACCACCTCACCTTCCTGGCCTGTCTTTCCTAAAAAAGCACATAGCCATCCATGACAGCATTCCAGTCATGCGAGCTATCCCACCATGTCTCTGTAATTGCAATGAGATCATGGCCCTGTGACCACACACAGGTCTCTAGTTCTTCCTGTTTGTTCCCCATGCTGCGTGCATTGGTGTACAGACATTTCAGAGAGGTGATCGAACATGCAGGTTTCCCAGGAGGGATACAAGAGGATCCTCCATAGCCACATCCCATGCGCACTTCTCTGGCTGCATTCACCTGCTGGCAGCATCCTGACTTGAGCTGAGTTTTGCCAACTACCCTGGCACTGTAACTCTCCCCTTCCCCTGTCTTTCCTAGTTTAAAGCCCTCCTTACCAGGTTGGCCAACCTGTTGGCAAAGACATGCATGCCCCGCTTAGTGAGGCGGATCCCATCTCTCCCCAGCAGGTGTTGATTTTCAGACAGGGTCCCATGGTCGTAGAAATCAAAAGCCTGTTGCCAACACCAGCAGCGCAGCCAGTTGTTAACTTGGAAAGTCCGTCTCCTCCTCCTCTCATCCATCCCCTTCACTGGCAGGATTGAGGAGAAGATGACCTGGGCTCCCAGGCCCTTGACCACCATCCCCAGAGCTCTGACATCCTGCTTGATGGTCTCCAGTTTGCCCTTGGTGTCATTTCATCATGACATGGTTATCTGCCATTAAGGCCAGCATGTCTCTGCTCTGAAATGGGGCCTTAGCATACATGGGGTCCTTGGCTGTGGGCAACAGGTTTCACCGTGGCAATTCTGTGCTCGGCCCTGGTGCCACAACTGAGGTTCTGCAGCCCACATGTACACCACTGCACTCAGCCTGGGGCACAGGCAGGAGGAGCTGCAGCTGTGTGTGTGGTCACGGAAGTGCTGGCATTGTGGGAGTGACTGATTTGTGATAAGAACACTCACACAGCTTGGGGTGCTTCAGTGGATGGATAGAAGCTCTTCAGGAAAGACAGACAGGAAAGAGGAGGAGGGGAATTGCCCTCTGTGTGAAGGAGCAGCTCAGATGTGTGGAGCTCCTCTATGGGAAGGATGGCAGGCTGGGTGAACGCTTGTGGGTGAGGATCAGAGGAGAGGTCAGTAAGGGTGACACTGTGGTAGCAGTTATAAACCACTCCAACAGGGTGAAGAAGTGGACAAAGTGTTCTTTAAGCTGCCCGAGCAAGTCTCCGTAGCAATGATTCTGGTTCTTATGGGAGACTTTAATCTCCATGGCATTCCCTGGAAGGGCAACACAGCAGGGCGCAGACAGTCCAGGAGGTCCCTGGAGGATAGCAGGACAATTTCTTAGCCCAGCTACCATTATGAGTCACCTGGATCTGTACTTGCAAACTCAGAAGAACTGCCTGGAGATGTGACACTCAGTGGCAGCCTTGGCTGCAGTCACCATGAAAACAGTACAGTCTCAGATCCTGAGGGGAATTTAGGATGGAGAGTAGCAGGGTACAGACTCTGGACATCAGACAGGCAGACTTCAACTTATTCAGGGCACAGGAATCCTGTGGGAATCCTGTGGGAAGCAGCTCTGACCAGCAAAGGAGCTCAGGCAAGCTGGCAGGTCTTTGAGGAAAGCATCCTTCAGGCACTAGAATGGTCCACCCTGATACTCAGGAAAACAAGCATTCATCTCAGGAGGTGGCTTGGCAATACAGGCAGCTCAAGACTGAGCTCCAATGCAAACAAGCAGTACACAGGAGGTGGAAGCAGGGACAGGTTACAGTGGAAGAAATTTAGAGATGCTGTCTGGACATGGCATTAGGAAGGCCAATCCTCCCCTAGGGCTGGCAGTTGCAAGGGACATCACAGGCACCAAGATGAGCTGGTACTGCTTCATTAACAGTAGAAGAATAAACAAGGAAAATGTGGTCCCGCTTCTGAATGGAGCAGAGAATTTAGTAAGAGTAGATGCAGGCAGGTCTGAGCTACTGAATGTCTTCTTTGCCTCACTCTTTGCTGGCAGAGCTTCCCAGCCCTTTGTGCCTAGAGGCAGGACTCAAGGAAGAAAACAACATCCGTTAGCGGATGAGGATCAAGTCAGTGGTTACCTGAGTGAACTCAGACCTGAAGAGTCCGTGGGACATGAGGGGCTGCATCCAAGGATGCTGAGAGAACAAGCCAAAGTCACAGTGAGGCTGCTCTGTATCATCTTTGAAAGGTTGTGGGGATCCTGAGACTGATGAAAAGCAGAAGTTGTATGCATCTTCAAAAAGGCCCAAAGGACGAGCCAGGGCTTAGTTCTCCTGTTTAACCTCACTTTCATGAGGACAGCCTGTGTGGGCAGTGTCAATGTAATCAACATGATCAATACAAGGCATGGTTCCCCATCCTAAAATACGCATCTAAAATGGGCCAGGTGAAAGGTGGTCTCACCAGAACTCACCCCTTTAGTCCTCAGATGGCATGGACACTGCTGATTTCCCTCTCTAGAGAGTGGATGAGGCTGGATCCACTTCTATGGTGAGAAGCCTTGCCCTGCAGACAGAGGCCTGGGGATATCTCAGATGGTTCTTCTTGGCAGTCCACTGGGTGCCTGCTTTGGTATATTTGGTGCTTTTCCATGACCACTGCTCCCCCCCTCCACCCCCAGGAGTCATAAAAATGCAAGCATTTCCTAAAAGCTGGTCATAAAGGCCCCTATTAGAGCCAACAGCATATTGTCTCATCCTAAGATCTCTGGAGGGAGCCAGAAAAGTTGTAATAAGCACCAGAAAATGCCAGGAAGCTCAAGGCTTCTTCTGAAGGGCCAATGGGTCACAGCTGAGAGGCAGTGCTGGCCAATGGGACAGAAGGTTGAGGAGAAGGCAATGAGCAAGACAATGGTGGATAAGGACCTCAGTAAATTCTCACACACATGTTTGAGCCCAGACAATTAAAGGAGGTGATGTGTGTGGGCAGAGGGGGAGGAGCTGAGTGCTGGGAGCATGGCAGGGCTGAAGGCCTCTCACCATATCAGGGATGATAGAGACATTTCCATTTTGTGTGCATGCCTTACCTTGGGAGATGGGGAATGCATGCTGCTGGGGCACGAGTGGACAGAGTTCAGTCATGACCACAGAGCTGACCCTTCTCTGGAGGATGTGTGAATCTCCTGGAGTGAGGTCCCTCTATGGCAGGCAGAGCAGGAACATTACCGGGACACGTAGGAGTGCAGGGAAAGAGCTGTGTGCATGTAGGAGTGTGGCTGATGCAGGGAGGATGGAGAACACAGAGAGCATGCTATGGTCATGTTTAAGGGAAATGCAGCTGGGATTTTAGGCCAGCACAAGAACAAGGATGTGCAATTCACTGCACAGGACACAAGCACGTTTGGGAGTGGGATATCTTAGGTGAGTGAGGAGCTCTAGCAGGGCTTTGAAAGAAGCCAGGTGGCTTGCTGGGCAACTCAGGCATCAGCAAAATCACAGGAGCCCATAGCTTTGCTTTTCAAGCAACACCCAGTGAGGACAGAGAGACATCAGTGGAACTAGGGAGAGTGAAACAGGTCAAAGCAAGGTGGGGAAACAGAGTGTGTAGGGAGGGAGAAGGTGGCTAAGGTCTGCAGGCAAAGAGGAGCAGGCATGGGACAGCAGAGGATGTCTGATGGGGATGGCCAAGACTGGTGGCAAGGCTGAAAGTCCCTGACAGAGCTGAGGTCTTTGTCACCTTGGCTATGGCTGCTGTCTCTGCCAGCGAGGTCTACGAGAAGACACCATTTCCTAACAGCACCAGGGCCTCCTTGCCTGCTCACCCCTCAAGGAGCCCGGGAGGTGTTGTACCGTTGTCCTACACTTGGCATCGCCCCTCCTACCCACCCCAGGAAGAGCCCTGAGCGACGTGTGAGGGAAAGGATCACCCTTCTGCAGGGCTGGACATTTGTGCTTGACCGTTTTTGCTTGATAAAACACATCAAGAGCTTATTTGGAATTGAGGCCTCCTGTACATTCCTCCGACTAACTGTAACTGGTGCCTCTGATTTTCTGCACTAACCAGCCCCCAGGGAAGGGCACCTTGATTTGTGGTTCCCATTAACAGCTTTGTTGGTAATGGCCCTCCGTGGGACCCATTAATGCTCTAAGAATGCTTTGAGTTTGCTTCTGCCTTTAACTTCTTGAGACGTTGGTTCAATCTCCTTTCAGTGTCTGCACGAATGCACCAGAGGGCTCATTAAACACAAAAAGTACCCTGAGGAGCAGTGTTTCTTCCCATAACTCTCTTCAAGTTTTCAAGCGTCATGTGGCTAACTGGAGAGATTTCAGGAATGTAGCTGAAAAAGGAAGGTTTCAATGAGCACCTAATAAAAAAGAATCCTTGTTTATTTTTTTCTTTTTTTAAATTGTCTTCATTTTGCAGCTTAACAAAAAAGTTTTATCAACATTCTATACCTAATGTTGATTCAGATTGTCTCCTAATGAAGTTCAGACATGTAGGAAAAGGAGGATACTTGTACTCAGACGCTGCACAGACAATCTTCTCCCCCGCACCATCAGCCCCACCCTTTCTCTTCTCAGCTACCTGGGACTCACATAACTCCTTTTCATATCTACCCTTTTTCCACTGAAGCCTGTAGCTGAATGTTACAGCTCATATGCATCAATTCCCACCTGCTTTATTTAGAGAACTACCTACAAACAGACACAGAAAGATTTGTCTTGACTGTGAAAAAAGAGAAAACATGACACAGTTTAATTAAAAAAAAAAATACATTCCTCAACTGTACATTAAGACCAAGTTGTCTCCACTGGAGGCCACTTTCCACAGGGAATAACCTTACTGGAAGTATTTCAGATAAAGAGATAGATAGAAAAAGATAGCTATAGACACAGGTAAGGAGTTGACTAATGGGATAATGAAACAAACTACTGAAAGAGGAGGCAAGCTTTAAAATCCCTGTAGTTCAAAGCAGCAGCTGGGTAGCTGATAGATATCTGAATGAACAAAGAATAACGGGAGGAGGAATACTGGATGGACAATACGTAATGGGTATGTCCAGGTAGTCTTCTGAAGAGATGACTTTAGAAATGGTTGATTTAATAAGCATGTGCAGAAATACAGGAAAGATTCTTGAGATTAAATACACAGTAGAATAGACAGAGCAGTAGTAATGCAAGTACTGGGGAAGATGAATATTTCTTCTCCTGAGGTTAACATGCTTCCTGGAAATTCCCAGTTTGGCACTGTAGGAAAACATTAACATTTTATTAAAATTATTCAAGGATTTCAGGTACTAAAATGTACTTTTTTTTTTTACTGTTGAAGAATATTCTTCAACTTTCCAGGCAGAGCTCAGTTTCATAAACATTAAGCATCTAGTGACAATTTTAGAGGCGCCAGTGTTTCTGAGGTGTTTCCCTGGGACTGACAGCTATCACGCAGGACCTAGGGGAGACCGGAGCCCCTCTGGAGCTGAAGCTGGAGGCTGGCAGAGGGTACCAGGGTGTCTATAGTGGCACCAAGATGCCTGTGTTTCTGTAACTGAATCCCACCCCAATTTTGAAAATCGTTTCCCTTTACAAACAAAAACATTACAATGCCCCGAAGTCCAACATATTAAAACAGAACAAAAGGAGGATGATAAGAACACATACAAAAAAAATTAAAAATGGAAAGTATAATAAAACGTCTTGTTTGCATCATATTTTTTTTCTTAATTTCTTTGCTGTTTCATTTTTTAATTGCCATTTTCTATACATCTGGCCTACACCATTGCAAACCTATTTTTGCATCAGGCACAGAGCCCGGCTGCTGTCTGGGAAGATCCAGGTGGGGATCAAAGAATGCAGAATGATATTAATACCCAAGTCCACAGATCCAGTGAAACATCTGGATGTTAATAATTGGTGACCCATTACCATCAGGTTGGTTATCTTGAGGTTCTTTTCAAGACTCCTAACAGCCCAACTGATGAGTGTAGGTCTGATTAATAGCCGCCAGAGGGGCTTTATATCAGCATCAGGTTGTTCGGAAGATCTGAAAGTGCTCCAGATCCTGATAAAGTATGCAAAGAGAGAACATAAAGCCCTGGGGGTGGTCTTTGTGGATCTGACAAAGGCCATCGATTCAGTTAGACATATTTTCATGCCCTGAAACAAAGAGGCATTGATGGTCATGCAACAGGCATCATAGCTGATATGCGTGATAACACCACAACTCAGCTGGAGGAGAGGGGAAAGCAGTCAGAGATGATAGAGGTCCTCACCGCAGTGGAGCAACAAGATCCAGTGTCCTCAGTGTTGTTCAATTTATCAATAGCCCTGCTGTTATGTAGATTGGAGATCAGGAATGGATTTAAGCATGGCAGAAAAAGTGTTACATTGTTGGTGTTTGCAGATGATCTAGTCCTATTAAGTGACTCTTGCGATGGGATGCAGGGAAATATCATGGTGGTTGAGGGATTCTGCCAACTGATGGGGCTGAGCTTGCAGGCTGAGAAATGTCATGGGTTCTTTATAAGGCCCACAGAAGATTCTGTTACCATCAATGGCTGTGACCCACGGAAGGTGAGTGGCTCTAATCTAAATATGATGGAGCCGGGCAGCTCTGGGAGATGTTTGGCCCTGGGGGTGGGCCCATGGATTGGTCCTTCCAAGCCAGACCAGCAAGAGAAGCTTGATAAGCTTTGAAACCACTGCAGAGTGCTGAAATCCTGAAGAAGTATGCCATCCTGAGGCTGTTATATGCAGCAGATCATCCTGGTGCAAATGCCACATACCCCCAATCTGGGACATAAGAACGGTGGTGAAGAGCTGACTTCATCTACCTTCTAGCATGCGTGCCTCTATTCTTTAATCCAGCATGAGAGAGAGTGGCTTGGGGATGGCACCCTGGCAAGCCAGATTCTGAATATACAGGCTCATTGGCTGCATTGTATCACCCACTCCCAAGATGACATTATCAGAATAATTGTTCCAGAAGAAGGCATCCAGGGAGAATTTTGTGTCTGTGGATTGCCGCGGGAGGTTGAGTAGATAAAATATGATCAATAACAGAGAGATTAGCTGTTACAGTAATCCTGGCCACATTGGAAGAGGGGGAGGTAGCATGCAAATGGGAGATGTCTGTTCCAAAGGTCATCTTCCCTAACCTGAATAGGTGAAGAAAACATGGATTTGAAAATTGGATAAATCTGCACAGTCAAGGCCATGGTGTCAAGAATTCTGTGAATGACAACATCAGTAATGATTGGTTGGTGCATTGTAGGTGAATTCCTCACAGGAAAATTTTGATGGTGTTACTAGTCCAGGCCGATTTCTACCCAGCTAGGGAGTGCTTGGCCACAGGTTTAGGGGAAGGGTCCAGGAGAAGATGCAGGCATTGTCCTGTTGAATGGGAAACTTGCTTCCATATTATTGGTTACTGTCCTGCAGTCCAAGATGCCCAGATCAAGAGGCAGAACATCTTGTACAGGATGATGTCTAATGAGGCTAAGAGGACAGGTTGGGTGGTGTTTCTGGAACCTAACGTGAAGGATAAAAATGATGAGCTCTTTAAGGCAAGTTTGGTAATGGTAAGAGGGTCTCGGACATTGGCAGTGGATGTATCAGTCCATTTTGAAAGTATTTTGTCACCTTTAGGGGATGCAGCGATGGAAAAAGTGTGGAAATATCAGCACTTGAAGGAGCAGGTGATGGAACTCACCAATGCCATTGATGTTAGATTCCTGGGATTCCCAGTTAGTGCTCGAGGAAAGTGGTATAAATGTAGTTTGGGTTCTCTGATGGCCAACAAAAGAGGATTGCAAGGCTCTTCAGCAGAAGGGCTTTCCTTTCCTCAGTAGATGTTATCCACAGTTTTGCCAGCCTAGGTAAGGCTGACAACATAGAATTGGGCAAATATCATTAAAGTGACGTTCTTTAGAAGTCCTTCTCTCCGAAGGCAACAGTAAAATGCTTCACACAGATGACATGCATCTGCTCAGCCTTCTGGAATCCCAGATTGTATTTTGCCTTGACTCTGGTGGTTGATCAAGGATGTAGTGGGGCATAAAATCTTGTCCCACATGACGAGTTTGCCAGAGTTGTCTTTGGTGGATGAGTTGCCTTTAAGTTCAATTTGAAAAAGGTACCACTTTGTTTGCTGTTCAGTAAATAGCCAAATGCCTTGTCATCTACATAGTGACATGCATGAACGGATGGATGAGATTCCCACTGTCCCTACCTACTCTCTAGTGAAACCACAGCCAAGGGAAAGAGCTTGATGGAATCAGTGGGGAAAGAAGACCTGGTTGAGCTTGACTGTAGTCTGGTGCTGCGAAGAAATATGAGAGGTACAGAGTAAGTGGAAGGCCCTGTACATGCACGCAACCCATGCCACAACCCAGCTGCTGGTGAAATACCTCTACTCTGATCGTTTTTTTCATTTTCCTGGTGAGTTGGGGGGTGGGGGGAGTGAGCTGTCAGGCTCTCCCTTCTGGCATGCTGGGCATGACCTGCTCCAGGGACTGGAAAAAAGCTCGTGGGTCTGGGTGGGCCAACTGGCCCCATGTGGATGCCTTGGGCCGCCAGTCAGCCTGCAGTCAGGGATTCTTCCTCAGTCCCAAGTGACACACAGATCCCAAAGTGAAGGAAGAACTGGTTGACCAGCTTCAAGCTGGACTTGGTAGACAGCTCAAAGGCTCTGGGGTTTGAAGGAGGCAGGTGGGTCTTAGGGTTGTAAGGTTTCCTCTTATTGCTTAGGCTTCAGGTATCAGGTGAGGCTTTCTGATTTGCAGTTAGCGCTCAGGTTAGCCTCTCCCCTCTCCCCTCATCTGCACAGGCTTGACTTCCAAGGGGGTGTAGGTTTCTGAGTTCACTTGGGTGTAATCATTAGAACATTCCCTTACTGCTTCTTGAGCTTCCTTCAAAAGATGAAGTTGGGCTGTGTTTCACAGAATCACAGAATCACTGAGGTTGGAAGGGACCTCTGGAGATCATCTAGTCCAACCCCCCTGCTCAAGCAGGGTCACCTAGAGCACATTGCACAGGATTGCATCCAGGCGCATTTTGAATATCTCCAGAGAAGGAGACTCCACCACCTCTCGGGGCAACCTGTTCCCGTGCTCTGTCACCCTCACAGTGAAAAAGTTTTTCCTCATGTTAAGATGGAAGTGTCTGTGTTTCAGTTTGTGCCCATTGCCTCACGTCCTGTCGCTCGGCACCACTGAAAAGAGTCTGGCCCCATCCTCTCGACACCCTCCCTTCAGATACTTGTACACATTGATAAGATCTCCTCTCAGCCTTCTCTTCTCCAAGCTAAACAGGCCCATCTCTCTCAGCCTTTCCTCATAAGAGAGATGCTCCAGTCCCCTAATCATCTTTGTGGCCCTTCGCTGCACTTGCTCCAGTAGTGCCACATCCCTCTTGTACTGGGGAGCCCAGAACTGGACGCAGTACTCCAGATGTGGCCTCACCAGGGCTGAGTAGAGGGGGAGAATCACTTCCCTCGACTTGGTGGCAACACTCTTTCTGATGCACCCCAGCATACCATTGGCCTTCTTGGCCACAAGGGCACATTGCTGCCTCATACTTAACTTGGTGTCCACCAGCACTCCCAGGTCCTTCTCCGCAGAGCTGCTTTCCAGCAGGTCAACCCCCAACCTGTACTGCTGCATGGGGTTATTCCTCCCCAGGTGCAGGACCCTGCACTTCCCTTTGTTGAATTTCATGAGGTTCCTCTCTGCCCACCTCTCCAGCCTGTCCAAGTCTCTTTGAATGGCAGCACAGCCCTCTGGCGTATCGGCCACTCCTCCCAGTTTTGTATCATCAGCAAACTTGCTGAGTGTGCACTCTGTGCCTTCATCCAGGTCATTGATGAAGAAGTTGAACAAGACTGGACCCAGTACTGACCCCTGGGGGACACCGCTAGCTACAGGCCTCCAACTAGACTCTGTGCCACTGATCACAACTCTCTGAGCTCTGCCATTCAGCCAGGTCTCAATCCACCTCACTGTCCACTCATCTAACCCACACTTCCTGAGCTTGTCTATGAGGATATCTATGAGGATGTCTATGTTTCAATGTAGTCTTCACTTCTGCTGTCTCATGAAACGCATCCAAAGCCCTTCCTTGGCCTTGTTCATCACAGAAACATGACTGCTAGGCTCTGCTGGGAGAGGAAATGATTCCTTCTGAGCTTGCTGACCACTGAGCTCCTTGGCCATAGTCAGCTCTGGAGGCTGTGTTTTGGGGAACAGCCTCACGTCTCTGCTGTATTGCTGTATGAGGGTCTCTCTTCCTTTGCTGAAAGCCAACCCTCTGAAGCGTGGGACTCCTATGTCTTCAGATGGCATCAGGAGAAAGGAGTGTGGCCAGTGTCCACAGCAGCAATGTGCAGAAGAGGCAGAGGCTGGAGTTGCCATCTGAACAGTGAGCGCACAGGTAAGAGGAAACTTGTCCTGAGCTGATGGTTGTGGATCCAAATGGGAACCTGGGTGTACAGGGGCTGGAGAGGGGCGAGGCTGTGGGGTCAAAGACATAGAGTGCGAGAGATTCGTCACTGCTGTTGACACACCCTTCTGCATTCACACAGACGTACGCACCCCCACACATACAAACACAGACAAGGAAATGTGTGAGTGTGCTCACAACTGCACGCACACAGACACTCATGTGAAGACATGCTATCAAATACACATGCACACAATTGCACAAACACTGACACCCGCACAAGAAATGGGTACACACATGCAGACATGTATGCAGGTTTGAGTGCATGAATGTGCACAGACTCATGCACATGGAGGTGCATGCATTTGCTCAAACACATGCAAGCCCTCCACACTATGTGTACAGGCATGCACATTCCTCTCCCCGCCCACCCCCATGCGTGTACAGAGCTGTGTCTATGAGTGCAAGCATGTGTACTGGTGTGCACACACTCAGATATACCTGCCAGCCAGTTACACATGCCTGCACTCGGCATATGCACAAACTCCCCAATTCATTTGTGGGCACCAATACGCACATGAAGCCAGATGTGATCTCACATGAAGGCAAGCGTACACATGCATGCACACCTGTGCCTGCAGGCATGCACAAATAAACATCATAGGCAAAACACAGCAACATCCGTGGATTCTTCACCACCTGTCCATGTCCTAAAGCCCCATTGGCCAGGAGGATCATAAGACAGAGTGATTAGTAAAAGAGGGGTTGAGAGGCAGACTTTGCAGGACTCCATCAGACTATCTCAGTCTGGGGGGCTTCTTCCTCTTTTTTTTTTTAATTAATTTATTTATTTATTTATTTATTTGTTCGTTTGTTTGCATGCAGGAAATTTTGCCCATTTGGTGTCTTTGAAGTCCATTTCAGAGCACTTCCTGAGCTTCTGTACACACCACAGTTCCTCCAAGCCCTGCTCTTGAGCAGACTTTTATCAGGTTGCTTGTGGTCTCACCAGGTGCCCTTCCAAATGTTCTATTTGCTCTGAGAATTGCATTTCCAAGCAGCTTGGAGAGAGGATGTCACTGGATGTCTCTCAGCATCCTGGCTGTTGTCTTTGCTCAGTGCCTCTTGCATCACCTGAGAACTGTGACCCTTTAACCCGCATGAAGGATGTTTCCAAAACGACTCCCTAAGTTTTAGCTGGTTTGCTTTTCAGTGCCTTGAAGGATGGTGAAAGACCAGTCCTACCACTTGTCTTTGCTATAATGCTTCTCATAGCCCTGGATGAACAGTTCCTAAATACCGACTCTGTTGGTGCCACCACTTTAGATGTCCTTGCCTAAGTCCTTCCATCTCTCTCAAACTGTCAGTGCATAAAATAGGATAACGCTTGCTCACCCTCATGCACGGAAGATTAGTTAAGTTCATTCCATGTTTGGGAAGGGATTAAACTTCTGGCTGTTGGAAGGATTCCCGCTCTGACCCAGACCCGAAGGTCTTGCTTTGTAGTCTTCAGTTTCATAATCATTCCTCCCATGAAATCATCCTCTTAGAAAGTGTTACAGGTAATTATTTCCAGGCCTTTCTCCAATTCCTAAGTTTCATAGGGTTGTTCTAGGTAATACGTAGACAAAAGAGAATCCTCTTTTGGGGTACTAAATGGTACCTAATGGATGTTTTGCTGTGCTTTGACCATTGCGAGGTCACAACGTTAGTCAGCGAAGCTGTTCGGCAGCTAGACCAGCTTTGGGGTAGAGGGAGATGCAAGCAGTAACAGCCGTCTGGCTGGGCTGTTCATAATGAGGCCTCTCTGCTGTCTCAGCAACTTTTGTGCCAAGAGCAATCTTCAGGTGACACATGGGGTGCTGACTGGGAGCTCGCTTTTGTCTTGGGGCTGCTGTGCCAGCAGTCTGCAGGCAGGTGTGCAGGCTTTGTGGACTTAGTCAGAGGTGCCACCCAATAGAGAAGACAACTTCACCTTAGGTGAGAGGACGATACAGGTTGCCATATGGCAGATGTGTGGATCCTGAGTCTGCAGACTGAGGCGTTGTGAGGTCACCACTGCTGATGAAAGCTATGCCAGAAAATCAACATTACCACGTCAATTCTTTGTCAGCAGCTGACTGGCCCTCACCTGACACATTGCTGTGAAGGTCCCTGTGAGGTCACTTGTGCCTGAACAGCAGATGGGCCAGCAAAAGGCACGTGATTTGGGAGCTTCTGGTGAGGTCACTTCTGCCTCAGAGCTGATATGCCAGCAGCAGGTGCGTGGATGGGTAATTGATTGTGAGGTCTTTCCTATCTGAGCAGCTGATAGGCTAGCAGAAGGCCCATGGCTTGAGAGCTCATTGTGAGGTCACTTCTCTTTCAGCACCTTATAGGCCAGAAGGTGACCATGCCTAGGAAGTTTACTTTGAGCTCACTTCTCTCCCATCATCTGATAGGCCAGCAGTGGCAAATGGCTGTGGCATCTATTGTGAGGTCACCTCTTTCTAAGCAGGTGCTAGGCCAGCAGCAGGCACGTGGCTGGGGGGCTCCTTCTGAGGTCAGTTCTGTCTCTGCAGCTGGAAGCCAGAAGCAGACAGACAGCTGGGAAGGTGGTTGGGAAGGTACTTGTATCCGAACAGCTGATAGGCCAGCAGCAGGCACATGGCTTGGAAAGTGAGTGTGACATCATTCATTTCTCAGCAGCTGATAGGCCAGAGGCATGCCTATGTGGTTGGAAACCTGAAGGCAAGGTCACTATGTTAACATCCTGTATTAGGCCAGTGGACACAAGGTGGCTTGAGAGCATATGTTCAGGTTCTGCCTCAGCAGCTGACGGGCAAGCTGCAGGCACATGGCTGAGAAGGTGATTGTGAAGTCACTTCTCTCTGAGCAGCTGGTGGGCCTGTCAGCAGGCAGATGGCTGGGGAGCTTATTGTGACGTCACTTCCGTTTCACCAAGTGATAGGTGGCAGAAGTCGGATGAGGGGGGGATTTATTTTGAGGTCACTCCTGTCTCAGCAGCTGATGGGTCGGCAGCAGGTATGTAGTTTGGAAGTGGATCGTGAGGTCGCTTCTGGCTGGGCAGCTGGAAGGTCACCTTTGTCTCAGCAGTTGACAGGGTAGCAGGAGGCAAGTGGCCGAGGAGATGGTTTTGAGGTCACTTCTGCCTCAGCAGTTGACAGGTGAGCAGCAGGCACATGGCTGGGATGCTGGAAGGGGCGAGTGGAGGAGATCGTAGAGAGAGATGAGAAAGGAGGGAGGGGGATATAAGGAGAATAAGGAAGGAAAGGGAGGAGAGACTACATGAGAGAAGGATTCAGTGGAAGGGACAAGAGAAGGAGATATAAGACAAGGAAGAAAAGCAAGGAGGAGAAAAAAGGAGTAGGAGAGGAGAAAAACTGACCTTTTTCCTGAAGGAAGCATGAAGGGGACCAGAGAGGCAACACTTTCCCCCTGCAACCTCCTTCCTGCCAGCCTGGGCTGGGTGAGAGCAGTGGGGTGGAGCTGCCCCCAGAGCCAGGGCATTATGGAGCAAGATCTCGGGACACCCTGACAGTGCTATTAATCATCCTGAATTATTTGCTATGCAGTTTCTACACTTAGGAAGAAGGGCCTAGTGTGAAGGGAATTTTTGGAGAAGAGTTCAGAGAGGCACCTTCATCTTTTAGCAGTAGAAAGCTTTGCTGACTTTGTGAGCAATGAGATAATTTCTTTGGAATCATCTCACACATCTCTCTCACTGCCACAGAGCCCAGAGACAAGGAATTCAATCATATCAAAAAAAAAAGAAAAAGCACTCTTTTTTTCGGATCTGTTCTTGCAACGGCGTCATGTTTCCAACATGAGTATGTTTTCCTCTGCAGCACTCAGCTGACTAAGATACCAGTTTCTCAGCTTGTGTTTGTTAGCGCTGTGTTGCCAGGCCTTGTCTACCTGCGGAGTTCTTTTTGAGAATAAGTACTTCAAGCAAATGGTTCCCCCTTAATTCTGCATTTGCTCTTGCTTATTTTGGACTCTGTGTGTCTTTCCATGGTGTAACGTGGAAGAATCGCTGTGTTTTACATTCCCAGCCTACCCTCCCTCGAATTAGATAGAGCTGATTTAAATATGAAGGACTGAAGCTCTCATCCTCTGTAAAGTTCCACTTGCTTCTCTTTCTTTTGGGTGAGATAGCAAAAAATAAAAATCAGAATGTGAGAATTGCTGGTGTTTCCTTTGTGCTGTAATGTACAAGGAAAGCCTCTCTCAGTAGGTAGACCAAAGGCCACGTCCTACAAGTCGTCAGGTTTTGACATTTCCATGTCTTTTGTGAGGCTCCAATAAATAAAATGCCTCCTTCCTCTGTCAAAGTTGCACAGAAGGAGACAAAATGGATTTCTGTGTTGAGCAGATTCTGCAGAGCTCGGTCTGGAGTCCGGTAATGCTAAATAATTCCATTAATGGCCTAAGGGATTGAGCTGATGTTTCACGTATGTACTGACACTAATGTGGAAGAGTCTGAAAATGAGCTGGAGGGCAAGACCAGAATTCAGAATGATCTCGACAAGCTGGCAAAAAGTGATTTTGGCAAAGAAAAAAGAGTGCTCCATTCTCCATGGACACTATGAGTGAGAGATGAGAGATGGCCTTAAACGGCAGCGAGGAGGGTTTGTGTTGCAATAAACTTCCTCACAGGAAGGATGGCAGAGAACTGGGACAGGCTGATGAAGACTCTTCTGCCTCTGCAGGTGCTGACGTTGTTAAATGTGTAACTTGGTTTCCTGATGTAATCCTTGAGGATGCTGAATGTTCTGCTTGTGGAAACTTCCAAATAAAATTTTCAAGCCTTTTTTTATGGAAACTTTCATAAACGATAGAATTTCCAGAAGCTGTAAAATGTCACTGTGTCCAATTATTCCTGCAAACTGCAGAAGGAAGATGGTGCCCTTTATTCAGACTCTGTCTTCTTGTTCTCAGGTTAGAGCCTGAGACACCACCTAGAAGCCCAGTCAAAAAAATCTGTGGCTTTCTTTATAAAGCCTCAACAAGAACAGAAATTTGGGCAAAAGGTCGATGAGTGCCTGAACAGAAAAGGTAATGTAACTGCTGACTCCTGACAGAGGTTTCTATGCTTTTTTTTGTCCTTACTGCTAAGTGATGAGAGCTAAGTTTAAAATGGGATGTCTGGGATAGTAGGCTGCACTTCTTATGTCTCTATTTCCCCTTTGTGGCATCTTGAGTGACTGGTTATGGAGCAAGTTCTCAGGACACCCTGACACTCCAAATTGCAGTCGAGATCTCTGGGCTGTAGCTTGCCGCTGGACTCCGCTACCTGGTGTCCATTGCAAACTGCTCTTTCATTTTATGAGTTTGTGCAATGGGGTATAGCAGCACTCTGAATAACGAATTCTGCCTGGAGTTGTATGCACTGGATGGGTTTGCATAGCTCTGTTTCAATTTGAATAGAAAAATTCCTAGAGATGATGGTGAAAAGACCTCAGACATTTGCCAAATGTCATTTCTTTGAGAAAGTTGGGAATTCTGACCCTTCTTTCTTAAGTACTCATAACCATCTCAGAAATAATGCCTTTGAGTGGAAGGTGCCAAAATAGCAAATGTGTGTGTATGAGACCACTGGAGAGATCCAAGAATCTCTTCCCTTCCTGTGAAATTATTCCCCAAACAGAAACTCTTCCAGGGCACTGACATCTCCCAACCAGCCCCTCTTTTCAGCACACAGACTAGATAAAGCAGCAAGGGAAAAAGTACTGTAGGGGATAATGTTGCAGAAATTCAGAGTTGGACAAGATGCAGTATGAGAAAGGGCCTAGGACCTGGAAAACAGGACTCAAAGTGAATGCAGTTTCCTGCCTCGGATATGGTTATCATGTAACCGAGCACAGGTGCAGGTCATTCTTGCTGAATCTGTCACAAAGATGCTGGTCTGAAGAATCCTCTTGCTTCATCCTTACAGGAAATCCTCCTGCCAAGCATCTCCTTGGGCATGAGAGAGATTTTTCCAAGCAGATTTGCTGGGGCCAAGCTGGAGGAAGTGATGGGGCAGAAAAGCAAGGAAAAGGAGCCTCCTGGCAGGTGAAACTTGCAGAGAAATGGGTGAGGGTGACACTGTGCTCTGGTAAATGCTGAGTGAGTTGTTTCCTTTGGAGCCAGTGTCTGTATTAGCTCTGAAAGGTTATTTCCGCATGTCCCAGTGACTGACGTGTCCGTTGTGCTTTTCTCCTGACATGACTTCCTCCTTCTCTGACATTGTCCCTCAGCACTAACCCACTTCCCATCCCCGAGCGCAGCAAACAGATGCAGCAGTTTGTGCAGAAGGGCATGCAGAAACGGGCCAGAGACCTTCCTGAAGGAAGCAAGGGGCTGCTCAGCAGTGGTGAGCACTGACTGGAGCAATTACTCCATATATCAGAGGTTTGGGGCTTCAGGAGTGCTGGCGCCTGTCCCCAGTGCCGGGACAGGTGGAAGCAGTGTCCTTGCCTGCAGGAAGTGTGTGCTGGTTAAGGAGCTATGTCGCCAAGCTGTGTTATAGAAGGAGATGAGCAGCCTGCACAGCTTCTGGGAAGATGCAAAAGCAACTGAAAGGTCTTCTCCAAGACCTTTCAGAGACAAGAGCCTGAACCCTCAACTGCTGAGCAGGAGGGGAAGCCAGAGGCTGTGCTCAGCAGGGTGGAGCAGCAAATGGAGACTCCCAAGATGGGGAAGGCTGAAAGCTTGTGACTTCTGGCACCAGGAGGACGGCTCCTCCTCCACCTGCAAGTCTGCAACTGCAGAATAAGTTTGGTGCTCTGGAAGCAGAATAGGGGCTGGAAGCTCTTTCCGAGGAAGCATCAGAGCCAGCTGAGCCTGAAGCACACATCAACACCAAGAAGCAGCAGCAAATGGGAAACTCCCTCCTATGGGAGACAGAGACCCCATCTGCAAGCTGACCTGCTATCTAGGGAAGTTTGCTGCTTGCCATGGGCTTGGATCTGTGGTGTTGCAGAGAGGCTGCTGAGGATCAAGGCTACAGTGGAGGACTTTGGTGTAGTGACCATGAAACAGTGGTGTCCAAGATCCTGAGGGGAGTGAGGAAAGGGAGTAGCAGATTGCAAGCGAGCAGACGGTACCTTATTCAGGAAACTGATAGGTGGGATCCCATGGGAGGCAGGAGGACCTAAAGGGGTTCGGGGAAGCTGCCAAGTCCTCCAGGACAACCTCCTCTAAGCACAAGAACAGTCCATCCCAGTACTCAGGAAAACAAGCAGAAGCATCAGGAGACCAGGTGGGCAAAACAGGGAGCCCATGACTGAACTCCAATGCAAAAAAAAACCCAAACCAAACCAAAACAAACAAAAAAACAGTATATAGGTGGAAGCAGGATCAGGCTACAAAGGAGGAATTTAGAAACGTTGCCCAGGCATGTAGGAATGGAGCCACTCAGCTGGGGTTGAGGCTTGCAAGGGATGTCGAGGGCAACAAGAAGCGTTTCTACCTCTACATTAGTAGTAAAAGGCTGAACAAGGAAAATGTGGGACCGGTGCTGAAAGGGATGGGTGAGTTAGTGAAAATGGACAAGGCTAAGACTGAGGAACTCAATGCCTTCTTTGTCTCAGTCTTCCCTGACTGACCTGGTTGCCATCTGTGATAATATTTGTGGATAAAGAGAGAGCAGTGAATATCATTGACCTCAACTTCGCAAGGTGTGATGGTGTGCTCCTCCGCCCCCCCCCACTGATGTGCTCTCTCCCCCTCAACCTGACCCCCCTGTAAACAGCACATATGTAGGGGCAAGTAGAGCATGCGCCAGCTAAGGCCCGTCTAGTATGCAAATGTGCCTATGAGTCAATCATCTCCCTCCCATAAATAGGGGGCAGCCCCGAGCCCACTGAGCTCTCCTGCACGGCAGCGGGCTGCACTGCAGAACCTCCTCTTGAGCAGGAACGCCTCTCAAGGTTACTCCTCAAGGTTGAGAGAGATTCCTTACCTGTGACAGATCCTTGGTAAGTGATTAATAGCATGCTGAACTTTTGCAAACTTCGCAAAACTTTCCTGAGTTATAGCTCTGACTAATTGTGCACGTAATTCCTTAGACATAAACTGTTGACCAAGTCTGAGACTAAGACTGGATTCAGCCGCACCTAGGCTCCTCTGCGAAGGAGTTTAGAAAGCAAGGGGGTCCAGTCTGAACCTCGTGACTCAACGGGAGGGTTCCCTTCACACTCACCCCTTTAGACATAAACCGTTGACCAAGTCTGGGACTAGGACTGGATCCAGCCGCACCTAGGCTCCTCTCCGAAGGAGTTGAGAAAGCAAGGGGGTCCAGTCTGAACCTCGTGACTCAACGGGAGGGTTCCCTTCACACTCACCCTTTTAGATATGAACCGTTGACCAAGTCTGGGAGTAGGACTGGATCCAGCTGCACCTAGGCTCCTCTGCGAAGGAGTTGAGAAAGCAAGGGGGTCCAGTCTGAACCTCGTGACTCAACGGGAGGGTATTCCATCGCTCATGCATCTGACCCTGTCCTTCATGCAGTAAAAAACTGAATGAACCTCACCAATTGAACCTCGTTAAATCATTCTTATTCACAACTGAACTTTCTTAAGTTGCTTACTGCAATAAACATAGTGCTGCTTCCCTCTTACAAGTGAAGTGAATCACCCCTTTCGCAACAGGAGCATCACCTCCCTTGACCTGCTGGCAACACTCTTCCTCATGCACCCCAGGATACCATTGGCCACCTTGGCCACAAGGGCATATTACTGGCTCATGGTTAACTTGATGTCCACCAGCACTCCCAGGTCCTTCTCAGCAGAGCTGCTTTCCAGCAGGTCAGCCCCCAACCTGTACTGCTGCATGGGGTTATTCTTCCCCAGGTGCACTTGCCTTTGTTGAACTTGATGAGGTTCCCCTCCGCCCAGCTCTCCAGCTTGTCCAGGTCTCTCTGAATGGCAGCACAGCCTTCTGGTGTATCAGGAACTGCTCCCAGTTTTGGATCCTCAGCAAACTTGCTGAGGGTGCACTCTGTGCCTTCATCCAGGTCATTGATGAGGAAGTTGAACAAGACTGGACCCAGTCCTGACCCATGGGGGACACCGCTAGCTACAGGCCTCCAACTAGACTCTGTGCCGCTGGTCACAACCCTCTGAGCTCTGCCTTTCAGCCAGTTCTCAATCCACCTCACTGTCCACTCATCTAGCCCACACTTCCTGAGCTTCCCTATGAGAATGTTATGGGAGACAGTGTCGAAAGCCTCGCTGAAGTCAAGGGAGACAACATCCACTGCTCTCCCCTCATCTACCCTGCCAGTCATTCCATCAGAGAAGGCTATAAGGTTGGTTAAGCATGATTTCCCCTTGGTGAAGCCATGCTGACTACTCCCCATCACCTTCTTGTCCTCCACATGCTTGGAGATGGCCTCCAGCATGAGCTGCTCCACCCCCTTTGCAGGGACAGAGGTGAGGCTGACTGGCCTGTAGTTGCCTGGGTCCTCCTTCTTGCCCTTTTTGAAGACTGGGGTGACACTGGCTTTCTTCCAGTCATCAGGCACCTCTCCTGTTCTCCATGACCTTCCAAAGATGGTGGAGAGTGGCTTAGCAATAACATCCACGAGCTCCCTCAGCACTCGTGGGTGCATCCCATCGGGGCCCATGGATTTGTGGGTGTCAAGTTTGCTTAAATGTTCTCTAACCCCATCCTCCTCCACCAAGGGAAAGTCTTCCTTTCTCCAGACTTTCTCTCTTGCCTCCAGGATCTGGGGTTCCTGAGGGCTGGCCTGAGCAGTAAAGACTGAAGCAAAGGTGGCATTCAGTAACTCTGCCTTCTCTGCATCCTTCATCACCAGGGCACCCACCCCATTCAGCAAAGGGCCCACATTTTCCCTAGTCTTCCTCTTGCTACTGATGTCTTTGAAGAAGCCCTTCTTATTGTCCTTGACATCTCTAGCCAGATTTAATTCCAAATGGAGCTTAGCCTTCCTCCTCGCGTCCCTGCATACTCTGACAATGTTCCTCTATTCCTCCCAAGTGGCCTGTCCCCCTTTCCACTTTCTGTAGACTTCCTTCTTCTGGTTGAGTTTTGCCAGGAGCTCCTTGCTCATCCATGCAGGTCTCCTGCCTCCTTTGCTTGACTTCCTACTCATAGGGATGCACTGCTCTTGATCTTAGAGGAAGTGATGCTTGACTATTAACCAGCTCTCTTGAACACCCCTTCCTTCAAGGACCCTAACCCATGGCATTCCTCCAAGTAGGTCCCTGAAGATGACAAAGTTTGCTCTCCTCACGTCCAGGTTGCGATGCTACTCCTTGCCCTGCTTCCTCCTCACAGGATCCTGAACTCCACCATCTTATGGTCACTGCAGCCAAGGCTGCCCCCAACCTGCACATCTCCAACCACTCCTTCTTTCTTTGTTAAGATAAGGTCCAGCAGCACACCTCTCCTTGTTGGCTCCTCCACCACCTGTGTCAAGAAGTTGTCACCAATGCTCTGCAGGAACCTCTGGGACTGTTTGAGCCTAGCTGTGTTGTCTTTCCAGCAGATATCAGGGTGGTTGAAGTCCCCCATGAGAACCAGGGCCTGTGATCCTGAGGCTACTTCCAGTTGTCTGCAGAAGGCCTCATCGACTTCCTCATCCTGATCAGGTGGCCTGTAACAAACACCCACAACAGGGTCACCCATGCTAGCCTGCCCTTTAATCCTTACCCATAAGCTCTCAACTCGCTCTTCATCTGCCTCTAGGCAGAGCTCGATACACTGCAGTTGCTCTCTCACATAAAGAGCCACTCCAGCACCTCACCTTCCTGGCCTGTCTTTCCTAAAAAGCACATAGCCATCCATGACAGCATTCCAGTCATGTGAGCTATCCCACCATGTCTCTGTAATTGCAATGAGATTATGGCCCCATGACCACACACAGATCTTTCGTTCTTCCTGTTCCCCATGTCACGAGGACCCCACACGTCACGTCGAAACTTTCACCTCTCCTGTTTTCTCTGGCAAGGGAATTCATTCTTTGAATTTCAGAACGCAGTCACATGCTTTAGGACCTTTTTATCACCATTCAAGGACAAGGCAACTTGTTTAGCCAGATGTCCCTCTGGAGTCCCACAGTAATTATGCTGAATTTCAAATTTCAAAAGTGGCACGAAGCTTTCCTTGATGGGCAGGGAAATTGGCAATGAGCTGCCCGGGAGCTTTGGTGAGGCAGGGAAAGGACAGCCCCGGAGACAGGGGGTGCATCTCAGTCCCTGCTCCCAAGGCAGCTCTCTCCCATGGCTGTGCCATAGCTGTCTGGCTGCAGCTGTTGGCGTTGTCTCCCAAGAGCAGAGGGTATGTGCATCTGTGTGGGAGCTCCCACTGTTCCCCTTTTGCAGCAGTGCAGGCATTAGGAAGGGAGGAGGTGCCTTTCCTCATGCTAAAATCCACCTACAAATGCAAAATAAAGATGGTTGGTGACTGGTCAGAGCTGGAGTGGCCAGCCTCTGCCTTGCAATGGGTTTCTCTGCAGGCAGGATGAAGGAAGATGTGTTAAAACTGCCGTGTGCTATCCCACAGTTATTTGCATGGATGTAACGGATGAATCTTTCTGTCCAAAACACCATTCGTCTCTGTTAGGAAGCTCCGGTGTGAGCAGTGTTGGGATGCTCATGTGGAGCTGCCTCATGACATGCCTTGTGCATTGGGGACCTCTGCAAGGGAAGTCTCTGCTTGAGGTTTCCAAGCCAATTCTTAGCGGAAAGTGGCCAAGCTCTGGAGTGCAACCACCTGGGCACAGAGACAGATAAGCCAATGCGGCCAGAGCTCCTCTCACACCGCCCCATGTGTCAACCTCTGTGAGATGCTGTCAACCTCTGTGCAATGCCATCAACCCCTGTGAGATGCCCCCATTGGAAAGGCCAAGGGAAGCCCTGTCCTGCAGGCCTGAGCTCAATGGGGGTCTTGTACCCTCTTGCTGGAGCATCTGGGACTTTTTAAACTGAATCCAGCAGGATTTGCACAAAACCTGCTGAGCTTTCCGGGGCAGTGCTGGGACTATCACTCTGGTAGTGCATCTTTGCCCAAAGCTCCTCATAGCCTGGCTACACTCACAGCCTGCATCTAGCAGGCTAGTTGGGTAGATCTTCTCTCACTCTCATTCTTCTTTCCTCTTTTCTGAACACCTTTTATTACTGGCCCACCAGTCTCTCTTCTTCCAATGCCTCCAGTCAATGCAATAAACTTCCTTTACTGACAATTTTTTGTTGCCCCCTTTACCTATAGTCTTTTTTTTTTCTTTTTTTTTTAACTTTTTAGGACTAGCTATGACTGGCATGGGAAGTACTCCATTATCCTACTTAAAACACCGTGTAAGTAGTGACAGTTAGTAAGCCAAGCCTCTCCGTACCTCTCTGGCACAAGGGGAAACCTCTGGTCTCTGGTCCCTTTGCTGGGAGCAGCTGCTCCCTGGCAGGGCTCAGCAGTGGCAGAGGAGAGCCAGAGCCCACCAGGCGGAGCTGCAGCTGGGCTGGAAACAGAGACAATGCCAGGTAGCGTGTGGATGGAGCATCACACTTTACCGCCTGGAAGTCCATCAGCTCAGAAGCATCCCAGGTTACAGCTCTTGTGCCACATGCAGCACATGGTGCATGAGTCTTGCAGTAGCAGCTTGGGCAATAGAATTAATGTGATTTTGTTATATGCAAAAGGGGACAGAGTGTGTTTTGCCATGGCTCCAGCTACCACGGATCTAACAAGCTGCATGGAGTCAGTGCAATTCCCTCCTCAAAGAACCAGTGCAGGAGGAACCTCCGTTGCACACACCGAAAGAGGAAGGCAGTCACACCTTCAAATGAAACTTTATTGTCTTATATGGTCCATTATTACATGTCTCTACAAATGGACACTTGCAGGGTGGCTGCTTTAGGCTGAGAGGGACCCTAGTGGCCACAAGGACTAGATCACTGAGCATGAAGGGAGACTAAGGCCCTTCACTTGGATGTAGGCTCTGACACTGCAGATTCTCACACCTGGAAAAGTCAGATGAATCCCATCTAGCTGTGCAGGAGACTAAGTCACCTTTCTGCCATTGATTACGTCAAAGTTATGTCGAGTTCTGTTGGAACACTATAAATTGGCATCTCCTCATGCCTCGGACCCGTGATCTCTTTAGTCTCTTTAGGGACCTGTCACTAAGAGTGGTTGGCACCAGCCGTGAGTCCGGATGTATGAGACGTGCTATTTCTTCTAGGCCACCCATCAGTACCTGGTACGGTGCTGTAGGAAAGGAGATTAGAAGGGATGAGCTCTTGGACCAAATTAAGCCTTCTGCTGTGGCACACAAGCGCATGACCAGCCTCCTCCATTAACCTCCACCTTGCACCGGCAAGGCTTCTCCCTCACACCTTCCTGTGGGAAGGCTGCTTCCAAATTCGACCCCTTTGGGACTTAATAGCTCATTCTATCTCCCAGCATTCTTGCTCTAGACTGCCTCTTTTTAGCTCTTTCCAGCAGTTTTTTCACCCTCAGGCAATGACTTCAGTGTGATCACACACTGTGAGAAAAACAGCCCCCTTTTGAGGTCTGCGAGGTTGAGGGTTCCTGTGCACTTACAGGATAAAATGGGAAGAGAAGAACTGCCGCACAACTTTCCTGAGATCTTTTTGTGTTGTTTTGTTTTTTTTTTTTTGGTATGTCGTCATCGTCGTCATCATCATCATCATCATCATCATCATCATCATCATGGTCTCTTTGTGAAATCAGTGTAGTTGTCGCACATCATGGATATTAAACCCTAGAAGTTTTACCGTTCTGCAAGCTATAGGTGGACTAATAGAAGATCAGTGACTTTCACCCAGGATCTGTTTCTTTGTCAGCTGAAAGCACATCTGAATGGCCTCTTCCCTATTGCAGTAAAGCTGTGCGTAAGCATGCCATGTGAGAAGACGAGCCAGTGTGCCTACAGCAGGGCAAATGTTTTGCACCAGTTCTAAGCCTGATTCACCCGCTGTTCCTCGAGCAGCTGCCTGTGTCTCCTCCTTCAGGGCACAGGAACCCCTGAGACGGCTGAGAGCTGCAGTTGCTCTTGCCTCTGCATGATGCTGAATTTACAGCATGAGAAGTTAAACCAAAACACATCACTGCCAGCACAAGCCAGCTGGAGGATGGGGGACAGGTGGCAGAAGAAATGGTCGATGCATTGAGACCTGCAGAAGGATAACTGGAACACAGTACTGGTCACCAGTAGCCCCAGGAAATCTGTGCCCCACCCCCCCTGCCCCCTCCGGCCAATGAGGGGGCCACCAGCCGAGTGCAGACTCGGGAGGTCATGACGGTGCTGTAATGCAAGGGGTGACAGATGGCCATGTATCAGTCATAACCCATCACCATCAAGAGGAAAGAGTGCATGAAGCCAAACATGAAGGAGAAATGCATCTGTGCAGCACACCCAAGGAAAGAAATGGCTCTGCTTCCCAGCACTAACCCAGACAGCATCTTCAGGATGATGGAGAAGGTGTACAAGATTTCTGAGAAGGACAAAGCACCTAGGAAAACATACATGGGCACGTGCAGGCTCCGGTCCGCCCTGACAACAACCATTATCACAGTGTTTCCAGCCAGGGTCACCATGTGCATGAGGAGAAACAGCACGAACAGCATGACCCGGAGCTCAGGAAAGTGGGAAAATCCAATCAAAATGAACCCCGCTGGGATGGTTTGATTCCCCCTTCCCATTTGTGCTTTGTCTGAAAAGAGCATAACAGCAACAACATTTTAACAGCACCATCAGATCAGCTTTCAGCAGAGAAAACAGCATCTACGTCAGACATAAATTCCTGCCTTTCATCTCCTGCAGGAAATGTTGTGAAAACTGATGCACACTTCTCTAACTTTTTTTTATTGGCCGAGCAATATCACATTTCAGCACTATCCTGTCACCGAGGATCATGAGGCTTTCTGGAGAGGACATGGGTGGTGACACTATTTATTCTGGGTGAGGGGGGGGAATCCATCTCACCTAATTCTGGATGTCCACCATTTATGTGTCTCTACCTGAGCTGTCTCTCTTATTCTCCTTCTAGAGGGGAACAAGCATTTCTCATGGCGATTCTTCTGATCCCATCAGTCATTTACCTTCGAAGGAGGTGACTCACATTCCGGAAGTGCCTCTCCCCTTCGCTGTCAAAGAGGAGCCCTACATCACCAGATGTGGGGGGATGTCTACGGACAGCGGGGGTGCTGGAAATTAGAGGAGATGCAGTTTGAGGTCATCGTCCCAGCACTGCAGGAATTGCTTCCCTGCACTGTGTTGCCTCACGCCACTCTCCTACATGGACCACACATAAGGGGTGGTCTGGATCTCACTGCAAGCAATGAGATTCTAACCCTGGCTGCTCTCAGAGAAAACTCTGGCCCAGGCACTTCAGCTTAAAAAAAAAAAGGAAAAAAAGTCAGCTTTTACCCAGGACCTCACCTGACATACAGCATTATCTACTTACCGGCTCTGCACCACGAGCTGGAAAGAGTTTGTACTGCTTGACTTTTAACGGCAGTCGTCAGCCAAAAGCCTGTACAATCCCCGGTCAGATAAGAGGGAGCCAAAGGGTGAGAAAAATACCTTTAAAACTCTGCCTGTTTCTTCTGCTACTGCTTCTGCCCTCCAGGCTTCAGAAGGGGAAGGCAGCGATGATGAAGTGGCGAGCACTTGCTCTTCCAGGAAGGATGGACTCACAACCCCCAGCCGCGTCAGCCCCATGACAATCCCATGCTCCTCTCCTCTCCATCTCCAGCATGCCCACAGGCATGGCTTGTACAGAAGGATTTAAATAGCTTTCATCCCTCCCCGGGGTGGGGGGAGGCACTGGACTGAGTGGTTATCCGAGGCCAGATGCTGCCTGGCTTTTACATCAGTAGCTCCAAAGATTGGAGCGCAGGTGCCCAGCCCACAGTGGGGACTACCCATCCGATGCTCCCTTCCCCTTGCAAGCAGCCTGGCACAGAAGTACAGGGAGGCAGTGGAGTCCTGCCTCCAGCCCGGCCCCTCCATGAGCCTGACACCAGGGCTTGAAGGAAGTGCCCGTGGGGAGTTGCGAGACGAGGGTCCCTCCTCGAGGTCTCCGGAGGACAGGCATCCCGCGTGGGACTGTTTGCAAAACAAGAAGCTCACTGCATATCCAAATGGGAGGTCAGCACTTCACGGTCCCTGGCTTCAGCAACTCTCCCCCAGGTTTCCCCGGCACAGTGTCAGCTTCCTTGTGCGCCATGCTGGCAAGTCAGCTCTCCTCGCAGAGTGGAGCTCAGGACCGTGCTCCAATAGCCCAGGCAGGAGGGGGCATCCCCCAGCAAGCTCCTGGCCATCATCCCAGTACCCATCACACACAACAAAGGGCTCTTTGGGGTACCTTAGGGCCTCTCTTTGGGCCTGAGGTAGTGCAATACTGTATTTTAAGCCTATTTCTGAAAAATACAATAATGAACCCAAAATAACAAGGTGGGGGGTGGGAGGGCTTTCTCACCGCCTTTCGAGGGTCATGCTCTGGGCAGCCCAGGACTCCAGTGGAAACCCATGGGTGGGCAGGCAGATCTCGCCCCTTTGGTTTCCTACTCTACATGTCGGGCTAGGATTCAGTTCACCTAACTCCAGAAGTCCCAAGTGGAAGTATCTCTACCTGAGCTGGTTCACTGGACTCCTCAGGTGGCCAGGGAAGAGCTTGCCCATGCAGTCTGGGCACAATTCACCTCCCAGGCACAGGTGCCCACTTTTAGGATGTGGTGGGTCTTCTGCTACAGTCCATCCTGCACTGACAACCCAGACAGACCAGGGGATCAGCTCCAAAGCAGATCTTTAATGCCCTCAATAAGACTCTAGTCAGAGGGTCTCCCCACAGATTTCTCAGTGTGACTATCTGATCAAGCTCTCTGGGATTGTACCTACCTAGCTGGTGCTCTGCCAGGTATATGACATCCTGAGTGCTTGGCAAAGATTGTCTTAGCACGTGCACAAGTAGGAGGAGAGAACAACTTATCTCAGCACCTTCTCACCAAGATCCAGATTCCCCAGCTTCCCCGTCAATGCATGGCTCATACGGAGCTGCCTGAATGCAGAGAGAAATGCAAAGCCTCCTCTGAGACAATTTCATGCCAATGCACACCCTCAGTCTCCAGCTCCTTCAAGAGCAAGTCAGGACAGCCAAGAGCATCCCAGCAACTAGCCCACTCCAGGGTCTGGCCTTACCGTGTCCTAACATTAGCCAGTCTGGAGAGCTCTGGGGACATGGGACAAGAGTCCTTGGGAGAATTGGTTCCCCTCCCAAGGGAACCAGAACTGCTGGGTGCCCAGAACTGCTCCAGGTGCATGTTGAACCCCTTCCCTCAGGGGGCTGGAAAAGCAGGAGGCCAGACATGGAAGTCAAAAGCAGCAGCACGTGCCAGCCATACCCTTGCCAAACCTTGCACAGACTCTCTGAGTATGCATGACGGCAGTGTGTGTGTCCAGTTCAGCTCCAGCTCCAGCACGGGAGACAGTTCTGGGCAACCCAGCTCCAAACTGATCCACCTCTCCTGCCCACCTCAACTCAGAGGAGGACAACAAAGATGCCTGCAGGCCTAGGAGAGGTCCTTGAAGGAAGACGCTCTCAGGAAACTGAGAGCACTCTGGAAGCCAAGACCATGCAGGCCAAGTTGGCCTGGAGGGTCCCAGGACACCCTGGCACAGATGAGGCATCCCAAGCAGCAGCAGCAGCAGCAAGGGAGCATGCTGGGTCTGCCCACAGTCAGGCCAGGTTGTATCACATTGCCAGTGGAGCTGAGAGCATCAAGCCCCCGACCAAGGGTGGGTGTCCTCTTTCCACCAGCTGCACTGACCTCCTTTCATATCTGGTGAAATCTCTGCTGCAGGCTCCACTCAAGACAGGCCAGGGTGACCCACTCAGCGTAGGGGCCTATGCTGTGGACATCTACATCTCAGCAGATGGTCCCCCCCCACCCCTCCATGCCCAAGGGATTGAGAGCTTGGGGGGGCTAGAGGTGAGCTGGTGCAACACCCCCTTGTCTGCACCTAGGTGACATTCTCAAGTGTGGAGAACAGAGACGCAAGAGCCAATGATCTGCTCAGCCAGTGGTTGCTCCACCTCCAACAGGCACATGGAGGCATCCTTCCTGTGGAATGCAAGCTCTTGCTTCACCTTCCTCCTCCTCTCCAGCAGTGTCTCGTAGCCCCAAGCAAGCACCTGGCATGGGCTGCTGTGCGCTCAGCCATGGTTTCTTGGTAACACACATGGTTTCATCTCCCCTCACCGCAGCACGGACATTTATACTTGACCCAGCAGAGAGAAATGGGCTCTTGCAAGAAGTGAGCTCCTGGCCTGCGTTTGGCACCTCTCTCAGGAGAAGAGCTGTGCCCCAGAGCTGTGCATTTCATACGAGTCAAGATGAGGACAGATGGCTTTCACCAAGGGTTGGGCAGTACTACTTCTTGAACACACTCCTGCTGCTCTCCCATCACACCTTGGTCTGCACTGAGTCCCAGTACACACCTCGGGCGACTGTGCCAGTGCAGTGGAGAGGTGGTGGGCTGTGACGGGGTGGAAAGGAGCAATGAAGGGCAAGGCCACTATTGCCAAAGAAACTTTTTTTTTTGCCCACTTTCATCAAGAAAGAAAGGACTAAAAGTGCCTACTTGATCCTAGCTATTGCTTAGGAAAAGGCCTTGTGTGTTGAGTTCAGCACACATCCGTTGCTGAGAGCTGCTGAGGGTATGGCCAGGATGCCTCAGGGAGGTCAATTCTTAATTATGCCCATTGCAACCAACTAATGACATCTGTCGCCAAGTGAGGACATAGCAGTCCTTAATGAGCACGTACCTCAGTCTCCTGGAAGAGCTCAAAGCTACTGCCACCCTACCCACAAGGACAGGACAGGGTCTCTCGGAGAGGCTGGGGACGCTTCCAGCTACAAGTGCGCAGAGGGCTGCAAGCCTGCTCCATGCCTGAACTTCCTTCTGGACAGTGCAGGTAGGGCTCTGGGCTCATCTTTCCCCTGGCTCCACAGCTTTCCTTTCTGCAGCCTTACTCTTCACAAGGGAGGGGAGGGAGAGGACCTGTAGCAGAGTCTTGATTAGACCCCACCACCCAGGTGTGAATCAACCCTGTGCCGAAGGAAGAGAGGGTCTGAGCCTCCTTCACGCAAGACCCCCTTGCACTGTTGCCCTTCGGGTGTGAAAGGGAACATCCCAACATGCCACCGCTAGCCCAAGGCATCCAGGAGCCTGCGTGTGCATGCAGACAATGCACACAGCCCGTGGCTTGAGCCAGTCTGTGCAGATCAGCAGTGGGAGCTGGCTGCACTGCTCAAACCCCCTGCCTTTCCCTGCTCTGCTCCTCCAGCTGCTCAGGGCAGCATCGCTCAGGCCAGCTTGGACGCTTCAGCGTTCACAGCTCTGCACGTGTCCCCAAGAGCTCGCACAGCCCTTTTGTGCGTGAGAGACTTTGAACTGGCATTTTCTGTCTTGCAACTCCACAGCTGACACAGCTGTGCAGCCTCAACCAAAGCACAGTAGCCCATATGCACCAGGAGGGCAACCAGCATGGGGAGGGAGAGGCCAGGAAAGGGCTTTTGAGGAGGGACACTAGCAGATTCTCTTTGTCACTACAGCTCCTTGCACCTTTGGTGAGATGGGTGCTGCTTTTCTTCCTGCCCAACATTCAGAGAAAGCCTTTTGCTTGCATGGAAAATGACAGCCAAACCCTGGCCACGGACTTCATCTTCCTGGGGTTCTCCAACCTGGCAGAGCTGCAGAAGCTGCTCTTTGTGGTCTTTTTGCTGCTCTACTTGGTCACTCTGAGCACAAACACCACTATCATGACCATCATAAGGGTTGACCCAAGCCTGCACACACCCATGTACTTCTTCCTCTGTGTCTTGTCGTTTTTGGAGACTTGCTACACCTTTGTCATTGTCCCCAAGATGCTGGTAGACTTGCTGGCAGAGAGGAAAGCCATTTCCTTCCTGGGCTGTGCTGTGCAGATGTACTTCTTCCTCTTCTTGGGGTGTTCCCACTCCTTCCTCCTGGCCGCCATGGGCTACGACCGCTTCATGGCCATCTGCCACCCCCTGCACTACAACAACATCATGACTCGGCGACTGTGTGTTCAGCTGGTGGTTGCTTCTGCTCTCTCAGTGGCTTGCTGGTTGCCCAGACCATTACCACCTTGGTATTTTGCTTGCCCTTCCAGGCCTCCAGGAAACTCAACCATTTCTTCTGTGACATCGCCCCGGTCCTCAGAGTGGCCTTCGCTCACACCAATCTCAGTGAGGCTGTTGTCTTCACACTGTGCCTCTTTGTCCTTCTGATCCCACTGACGCTGATCCTTATTTCGTACCTCTTCATCCTCTTTGCCATCCTGAAGATCCCCTCAGCCACAGGCAGGCGCAAAGCCTTCTCCACCTGCAGTGCTCACCTGACGGTGGTGATCATGCACTATGGCTGTGCCTCCTTCATCTATCTGAGACCCAATGCCAGCTACTCATCGGACCAGGATGCAGTGATCTCAGTTGCCTACACCATTCTCACCCCGCTACTCAACCCCATGATTTACAGCCTCCAGAACAAGGATGTCAAAACAGCTCTTCAAAAAGCCCTCAGAAAAAACAGACTTTCTCAGAAAGATTTCCAGTGAAGAGGTTATTCCCCTTGTGTATATTCAGCCAACATCTTCCACTTCCAAGAAAACATCACCCCTTTTCCATGCATCCTCTCTTACTCACAAAGAAGCTTCTCGGAATGACACAGCAGCTCACTGGGGCTGGCAAGGACCTGACATAAAAACCTCATAAATTCAAGTCATGGTGAAGGTGCAAACATGAACCCTGATGAAAGGCACCCCCTTCTGGAAGGGCTCAATGGCTCTGGAAACCCACATGTGCACAACTCTATTTTGGGGATTGGAAAGGCTCTTTGGTGACATTTTTTCACCTGACCCAGGTAGTAAAGAAGAAAGGTAGGTGTTGAAATCATTTCAGGGTGAAATGCTTAGTTTTTTAGGAGATTGCAAACTCAGGACCGTGCTCCTTTTGCACATCAAGATGCCCCTGAGCTCCGGCATTCGTCCGTCTGCATGTTATTCTAGTGCCTGTTAGCAGAGCCTGCAAAGCAAGTGAGCTGCATCAGGTTGCATCAGCTTGCCTTTGCCATGGGCTAAGTGTGAACCTGGACACAGACCCGAGTCCTGAGACAGCTGGAAAGTTCAGGTCCACTGACAGGTGAGACTGAGAATGCGGTCCAGACGGACCTACAGAAGGGCTCCTCAGGAAGACCTGCTCTAGAAAAACGAAATAATAAGATCTCTCCCTGTGAGCACGCTTCTCCTCCCACATCACAGTGCCTTCTCAAAAAGCAGTGGAGCCAGCTGTGAAGCTGGAATTAGCAAAACCAGGAAGGACATCTCCTTCAAGGGGGGAAAAGACTCTTCCTGCAGCACCGTTCTTCACTGTTCTGCAGAACTGAGCATTTGTAAAATGAACTTCTTCCCGCTGCAGCCAAGCACATCCTTTGTTTGAACAGCGGGACCTCTTGAGATGTGTCTGAGCAAAGGGCTGGCTGAGCTCTCTTTTTCCAAACCGGGGCACCAAGCAGAACACAAGCAATGCCCAGCCCTCAGCCAACAAGGATCTCTCCAGCAGAGTCCTCAAGCACTAAATAAAGAAATAGGCTTTGCTTTCTGGAAAAAGTGAAAAGGTAGAAGGAGACAGAGAAGAAAAAAACAAAAGACACTTATTTTTTCCCTCAATTTCTAGGGTTTCTCACAATGTCAGAGGTACAGCCATGTGTCCTCCACAGCTTTGTATATCGCCTTGCAATTGCCAAGGCAGAGGATGGGCGAGAGGATGTTGTAGAAGCAAAAGACATTGCTGGACTTCTGAAAGGATTATGGAGATGCTTTATGCATTGCACAGTGCATATTCAGGCTTTATCAAGAGTGACTTGAGACCGAACCAGGACAGAAAAAGGACAACAAGAAAGAAGTGTCTGAAAAAATGGTCCAAGCGAGATATGAAGAAAACATATTTCACCAGGGTCACTAGAATCCAGCGGGAGCAAAACCTTCTCCCTTTGGTAAATCTGAATTAAAGCAGAGGATTTCCCTCATGCATTATTTCCTTTATGTCATTCTTCATTGATTTCCTGTATGATGCTACTAATTATTTCATCTATATTTCATACATTATATTGGTAATATATTATTTTGCTGCCACTGCCCTCAAAGGGCCTCGGGTGCTGCACCTGCTGTTGCCTGCCCTGTGGCATAGTCAGCAGGATAGCAAGTCGTATCACCGATCATTTACAGAGGCATGGAGTGAACTTGAGTCCCAACTTCTCAGAAGAATGGGCTCGTGACAATTAGCATAATTGGGAAACTGATAAAGAATACCTAAAAAGAAAGAAATAGAAGGTAAAAAGGCAACTGAGTTGTTCCTGTCTTTGAAAACTGAACAACTGCAGAAACAGTTACAGGAGGAAAAGGAGAAAAGACAAAAGTTGGGAGAAAAGGTCGAGATGACGCTTATGCAGACTCCACGCCTGCCTCCCAACAGCGTACAGATTAGGAAACTAATAGTATCCCCTGAAGACTGGGACGGAAACATCTGGGCTGATCCCAATGATAGCGAGCCAGGAGAAGATGACCCTTTGTTCCCCTCAAATCCCCCTGACTATGAAGCTAAACCCATTGTTAAAACCCAAGGAAACAAGGGACCTTGGGGTGGTGCTCCACAACATACTATGCAAACTATTCCCTGGGATCTGTTACAATTGACAAATTTGCAAAGGAGATATAGCAGAAAACCAGCTGAAACTGAAACTGAATACTTGTGGCAAATCTGCCTAAGTGGCAGCAACCGAATAACGCTGAGTGAGGATGAAGCAAATGGCTATTGGGGTCTGGGAGTTTCCTTACATTTAGGACCCAGCCCTGCAGATATACCCCATTCTATCACCAGTCGAGTAGCTTACTGGGCTGGAGGAATAGGCACAATGGAGCGAGGTGGACCTTCCATAATCCCCATTACAATTATAAGTGAGCTCTCCACAGCCGTCACAAAAGCTGCTTACATACAAGCCATGCACCAAGGAGGACGCGGTGATATCCCAATATCTGCTATAGTAGATTCGGCAGTGTTAAAACCACTCATTAGAGGAGCCCCGGCAATTCTTAAACCCTATTTAATTATAAATTAGGATGAGATAAGAAGAGACACAGAATGCAGTGAAAGACTAGGTGATAACAACACCCCGCCACATACCCCCCCGCAGGCAACTCCCTACATGGGCAGTATTAATGCATGGCATTGTTAACCACAGCCGTGAAATGGGCTGGGAAGATCCAACAGATGAGAACAAGAACCTGAAGTCCCGTGGAGGAGATCGTAGGGTGAGACCAGTGATACCCCCATGGGGAACAGAAACTAGATCAAAGGGAAGTAAGCCTAAAGACCCACAAACAGAATCTCGAGAATGCAGAAATGGATTGTGGAGGAAAGCCTTAGCCCTAGGCATTCCCAGAGTCGCGATTCAAGGTCAGTCTACTGGCATTATCTTGAGTCTGACTGAAGCATTCCAGAAACGAGATAATGGCGAAAGGAAGGAACGTACTTTGACTCCTTGGGCGCCAGCTCCCAGAGAGAGAGAGAGACAATCCCTTCCTCCCCCTTAGGGAAGAATTGCAGGGCATGAAGCAAAAAGGCAAGTAATGCCCGGAAGGCAATTGGGTCTGCCTGTCCAGCAAGTAGAGGTTTATCAGTGGATAAGTGATAATGGCCCATATATCTTGATTCCAGTCGGTCCTCAATGACAATTGGTGAAGTTTTTAATAGATAGGGGAGCACAAATTTCAATACTAACACAACAAAATGCCAAGAAGATGGGGATGGGTGTGCGATCCGGATGGCAAAGAGTTAAAATTACTGGTGTGAACAGAGCAAGTGTTGTGTGCCAAACTGCCAAGGTTAATTTATGGCTCCCAGGTGAGAGGCGCATGTTGACTACCGGCTTTGCAGTTAAAGATCACAATGAAAAAAATTTGTAGGTTTTGCTGCTTTAAATGGATGAACCTGGAGCCTGCCAGACAACAGTGCGTGGTCCTTCAGCTCAGACTTCGACTCCAACCCCAGTAGAAATAGGGAGGCTGCAGTGAGTGTACTTGACGCAGCCCCTGCACTCCCTGATTCAAAAATTACTAGCATACTGCAATATCCAATTTCTGCTGTGGCACAAAATGGAATTTCTGAAGCCACAGCTGACTTGGAGAAATGACAGATTATCTCCAGAACCCACGCCCCATGTCTGGCCCTGTCTGGCCAGTTCAGAAACCAGATGGGAAGTGGCATTTGACAACTGATTATCGGCACCTGAGTGCTGATACAGCCCCACTAACAGCTGCTGTACCAAATATTGCAAACTTAACAGCTACTTTACAAGCAGCTGCATACCCATGGATGGTGGTGCTAGATGTGAAAGCTATGTTCTTTATGGTCCCCTTGCAGGAGGAGGATAAAGAGAAGTTTGCTTTCACTTGGGAGGGAATACAATATACCTTTAACAGACTCCCACAGGGGTATGGACATTCACACAGAATTGCTCATGCCGCACTTGCGAAGTTTTTACAGACAATCTCACTCTCTCAAGATGTGAAACTGTACCAATATATAGATAGGAAGCTACTGGAAGCAAAACATAGAATTAGTGCACGATGGATTTTTCCTTCTTTTTGATGGGGTAACCTGTCCAGAAAACCCCACTGAGATGAGTCTATTCTACCTTTTTGTTTTGCAGCATCCAACAAGATGAGAAGAAGAACCTTTCCCCCCAGCATAAATACCTCTGCTGTTAAAAAGGATGAGAAAAAGCTATCCCCACAGATTTCAGAAATCAGACCCTATGCCATCAAATATGTAAGCCAACAATGGGTCCTATTCAACCCTTCCCAGTCACTCAAGCGAGTAGAATTATGAATGCAAATTAATATCTCTGCTGTAAAGCCCACATGCTCACAATTCCTAAGCACATCCTATGCAGGATGGTCATCTTGGCTACATGGATAAATCCTCACCTCCCCAAAACGAACACAGAGAGATGCAACCAGAATTTTAGGGACTGGACTGGGAGTCTTGAATAGCATAGATGCGGAAGTGCTCATAAATAAACTAAGCACCGCAACGGGTGATTGAAATAAATTGGAACACCCACTACGATCTTCCCTGTTAGCATTGAGTACTAATCAATGGCTCCTGTCCGACATATTGCCTCAGTGGGAAAGGATTAATGAAAAGGACCACCAATTGATTGTGGATGCACTTGGTGTAGCCCAAGATAATGTTTCTCTAGCTCTTAGTTGTATCCAAGCTCAACTCTGGATGTAATCTATGGCAGCAACAATTATAAGAGAAGGCGAAGAGGCACCTTACCCACTGAAATTCAAAAGGTAATTTGGGATAATGCAACTAAATTTGAAAAAGACTCCCAACCTTGGTGGCATTTAGTCCATTTTACTTATGACCCCATCAACAATAAGGCCACAGCCTTTGTCTTAACAATACGCAATGCTTCAGTATACACCATATGCCCAATCATTGTGCTGGGATTAAATCATAATGGCACTATACACTATGCATTAGAACTTCGAGTATGGGCCTAACAAAACAGAAACAAATGGCAAACCGTTGATGTTAACGCATGTGTTGTACGGGAACAAGGATTTATTTGTGAGAGGAATACCACCAAAGCCCAAGACATTTGTCTTGACACAAAATGACCTTGTCATTTTGAAAGAGATCCAGATGAAACCCCTGAAATTGTACTTGCATATCTTGGAAAAGGACAAATAACCAAAACCAAATAACCTGAGTTCAACCACCCAAGACATACAAATTAGTACATAATTAATAGCAATACTTTATGCTAAAAACCCTTTGCTTGCTGTGGACATGTAAGCACATAAATTATCAATACACTAGTTGTGATATGTGCCAATTTGTTGCATCAAAGTGAGAAACAGCCTTGGGAACATCTTGTATTGTGGTATGTACTAACTTGTTACATCAGCGAGAAACAGCCTTGGGAACATCTGTGGGAACATCCTACAGCCTGTGGTGGGGGGCATGTACCCTGCCTGAGAAAATTGAGCTGAGCTAGCGAAGCGGCAATGTTAGTTTAGATAGCCTAATATGGCACACAATGCAGAGGAAGACTTCAGCCTTCATCCCCACGACCACCAGAGGGCTGAAGAAGACCCCCTAGCAACAGCCGGCGCAACCGCAGAAGTTACAGGAGGTGCCCCGTATACCCGGAACTGGAATCGCATATAAGGAGACTGTGAGGGGGGGTTGTGCGCGCCGTTGGTGGAGCAGGAGACTCCCCCCGGCCGCCCAGCGCTGTTTTGCTTACTTGTGACTTGCTCAATTATTAAATTGGAATTTATGCAACCTGGCCCGAGTGGTTGTCAATTTGTCACGTTTACCTATAACACTAGTTATGGCACAGAGGCAATAGGTGACCCTACCACCACTCTGTGAAGGATAAGATGAATTGACTATAGTCACAGGCTGGAATGTGACCGTGTGCTTCCCCCACCCCCGACCTGACCTGCTAGGGCAGGGGAAAGGGCTCGTTTACGAATGCAGGCTGCTGCAGTGGCCGTTTGGGCTTGCTTTTCCCGCGCGCGGTTCTTTTCGCTGGTGGTGGCGGTGGTGTTTTCTCTTCTTTCTTTTACTTCCCCCACCCTCCGCCGTTTCTTTCTATTGTTCTTTTATTATCGGTCGGCCGGCCGGCCCCGTGCCCTCCCCCCCCCAAACACCCTCTCCCCTTTCCTCGTCTCCTGCTTGCTCCCTCGTGTTCCCTTCAATGCCCGGCCCCGGCCCCGGCCGTTCCTAAACCTCATGGCCAGCACGTCGCTAGGGGCTGAGGAAGAATCCCTGACCCCAAGCTGACCGGCGTCCCGAGGCGGCAGCAGCAGCAGGGGGGACCCCCAGGGCCCCTCCCTTCGCCTCTCTCCCCGGCAGCGCCCCCCCCCCCGCCATCCGCGCAGGCGCACGGCGCCCGCAGCGGGGTGGCGCGGGGCGGGTCGGCGCCGGCCGGCCGGGACCTGCTATCTTGGCCGGGCACTCGGGGAAGCAGGTGCTGCACGCGCTTGTTGCCCGCCGACAACCCGCGACAGCGCCCAACCCACTCCCCCCCCCCCCCCCGCGGCGACCGGACCTTGCTGGGAGTCCTGCTGCGCTCGCTCCTTCGCAAGGTAGGAGTCCCGTGGCCCCACAGTAAGGGGAGGGTGCTCGTGCGCGAATCTGCACCGTTGCGGGCACTGTGTGTCTGTCTTTCTCTGTCCCCCGGCACTACCACCCCCCCCGGGGTCCCTCTGCCTCCCCTCCCATTCGTTGTCGCCTGCTCGCTCCCTTCGCTGGCCGGCCCCGACCGTTGCATTCCGAAGCTTCGGGGATGGCACATTGCTGGGGGCTGAGGAAGAACCTTGGAACCCCGCGCCGCCCCCCCCCCCCGGCCGCCGCCCAGGGACTCGCGGGCTTTTTCTCCGGGCGCTCAGGGAAGTAGATTCCGCGCCCGCGTGCGCCACCCTTTTCCGCCGACATCCCCCCCCCCCACACCCCGCACGGCCCGCCGCACGGGGAAGGGCGTACCAGGCCGGCAACCTGCAGCTCCGAGGTGGGGGGGGGGCCCGCAGGGCAGAGGGTGCGGCGGGACGAGGTCGACCCCCGGCCCGCGCGCTGGAACCGTTAAAAACGGCCGTCCCCGTCCCATCCCCACCGGCCGGGCCTTGACGATCACTCTGCGCCGCCCCGGGAGAGGGGCACCAGGTCTACCACCCCCCCCGAAGGGGGGGGAAGTTCCCGCGACACCAGGTCTACCCCGGGACCCGCGCATTCGGGCGGGCGCCCTCCCCGGGGAAAAGGCCGCCAGGCCACCCGCCCCGGTATAGCGGCAACAGGACTTCCTGCCAATGCCGGGGGAGGGCGGGGGGAAGGAAAAAAAAAGAAGTGGGCAGAGAGACACCAGGTCTACCCCCGGACCCACGCATTCGGGCTGGCCCTCGGCCCGGCAGATCAGTTGCCGCAACCGGAGCGGGCGAGCGGGGCAGCACGTCTACCCCGCAGCCTGCCGTGTGGGCAGTTATGCGCCGGAGGTCGACCCGCTGCTGCCGCCCGCCTATCGGCAGCCGCTTGTGGGTCACCAGATCAACCCGCTCCCGAGCAGCTAGGGAAAGGAGGAAAAAAAAAAAAAAAAAAAAAAGACAGGAGCGATTGACTGAAAATCAAGATCAAGCGAGCTTTTGCCCTTCTGCTCCACGGGAGGTTTCTGTCCTCCCTGAGCTCGCCTTAAGACACCTGTGTTACGGTTTGACAGGTGTACCGCTCCAGTCAAACTCCCCACCTGACGCTGTCCCTGGAGCGGGTTGGAAGCGAGAGCCCCTTGGGGCTCGCCCCCCTGCCTCACTGGGTAAGTGGAAAAAATGATCAGAGTAGTGGTATTTCACTGGCGGCCGCGCTGCGGCATGGGTTGTGCGCGCGTGGGGCCTCCTACTTATCCTACACCTCTCGTGTCTCTTCACAGCGCCAGACTAGAGTCTAGCTCAACAGGGTCGTCTTTCCCCGCTGATTCCGCCAAGCCCGTTCCCTTGGCTGTGGTTTCGCTGGATAGTAGGTAGGGACAGTGGGAATCTCATTCATCCATTCCTGCGCATCACTAATTAGATGATGAGGCATTTGGCTATTATTGAACCATGGAACATTCCATGCCACCTTTTCCGAGTTGGGCTTGGTAGGCGGCCCGTCCGCCCGAGTCAAATTTGGTGCGCGTCATCTGGGGACTAGATCCCATGTCCCAACTATCCAGGCTCAACCACAAGAGAGCCGGGCAAGAGCAAAATTCAGCGGTACAGAAGACAGAGCAAGCCCCACGTCGTCTGTGTGAAGAATTTTACTGTTGCCTTCTGAAGACGGACTTTGTATATACAAAGTCACAGCATATAAGTCAATCAAAAGAAATTACACATCCTTACCTTTGCTTGTAAAGATGTGGAGAATATCCACAGAGGACAGGAGCGCCCTTTGTGAAAAGAGTCTCGCTATCCTCCTCAAGAGGCTGGTAGAGAGTCCAAGGTCGGTGAGGAGACTCTCGTTGCCTTTATACCACTTCCCTCTAACGCCAATCGGGAATCCCAGAAACTCCACCTCTTCCGCATTCGTCATTTCCTTCACTTGTTCTTCCAGATGTTGATATTTCCGGACTTTCTCTGCCGTGGCGTCACCTAGAGATGACAACTCACTTTTGTAGCAAACAGTTACATCCACTACTTTCGCACAGTGCTCCTTAACTACAACCAAATCCGGCTGAAAGAGTTCATTGTTGTTATCCCTGAGGTTCGGTTCGATGTACACCAACCACCCCAGTCTCTTGGCCTCTTCAGCCAGCATTCCACATAAGATGTTATGCTTACGAATTCGGGCCTCCTGAACCGCCGGCCAGTATCCGATAATATGGGAACAAGTTTCCCACTCTGCAGGACAATGCCTGCACCCCTTTGGAACAGTTCTCCCAGCCCCCGTGCCAAATACTCCCTAGTGGGATAGACATTGGCCCGCAGCTGTATTGCTGTTAAAAGCTTCCTGTGGGGAATACCCTGGTAGTGTACGAGCCAATCATTACTGATGTTATCATTCTCAAAGTTCTTTATACCACGGCCTTGTGATCTTAGATTGGCCCAATTTTCTAACTCTCTTTTTCTCCACTTGCTAGGAACCGGATAGATGACTCTGGGTGATGACATCTCCCATTCGGATGAAGCCTCGCCGCCTCCCAGTACAACCGGAATTGTCATTGGTAGTTCTTCTCCGATCGATGGAATCTTATCAGCCCTTCCTCCAGCGGCGATCCAGACCTTGTTGTATTCCCTCTGGATCCCCTCTTCGAGAACAATAGTTCTCGTGATGATATCAGAGGACTGGGCAACTTGATGCAACCAGCGAGCCTGTATATTTGGAATTTGTCTCGCCAGCCGCGCAATTCCTAAGCCGCCATCACTTGTGCTGGCATATAAGATGGCGTCACATGTGCTGGGAGGTAAGTGAAGCCAGCTCTTCACTGCCGATCTAATGGCAAGGTCCAGGGTCTGGAGGTATGAGGCATTCACACCAGAATGATCTGCTGCATACAGCACCCGTGGGACTGCATACCTGTTCAAGATTTCTGCTTTCTGCAGTGGTTTTAACGGGGCTGTCCCGATGTTTTTCACCCAGGTGTCAAGCTTTTCTTTCAACTCTGGCTTCGAGAGTCTGACCCACGGGTCTACTTCCAGGCCCAAATACTTCTCGGAGCTGCCAGGCTCAAACAGATGGAGCTGAGCCCCTTCAGTTTCCCACGGGTCACAGCTGTTAACAGTATAAGAATCTTTAGTGGGCCTTATCATGAACCCGTGGCATTTCCTAGCTTGCACCTTCAGCCCTGTAGCATGACAGAATTCTTCCACCACTTGGATATTCTTCTGCATGCCCTCCCATGAGTCGCTGAGTAGGACCAGATCATCTGCGAATGCTAATGATGATATCGAGCTGCTACCGTATTTAAATCCTTCTTTGATCTCTTCTAGTTTACATAATAATGGATCTACCGCTAAATTGACTAGTAATGGGGACATCGGATCACCTTGCTTTACCCCGGTGAGGATCTTAATCTTTTCAGAACAGGTTTCCCCTATCTCAAGCCTACTTGAACAGTTGTTATATGAGTTGGTGATGATGTCAATTATATGATCATTGACGCCCTTCTGTCGGAGGACCTCCAGGATATGGTGGTGATTGACCGAATCGAAGGCTTTCGCTAGGTCCATGTTATAGGTAAACGTGACAAATTGACAACCACTCGGGCCGGGTTGCATAAATCCCAATTTAATAGAATAATTGAGCAAGTCACAAGTAAGCAAAACAGCGCTGGGTGGCCAGGGAGTCTCCTGCTCCACCAACGGCATGCACAATCCCCCCCCCCACAGTCTCCTTAGATGTGATTCCAGTTCCGGGTATACATGGCACTTCCTGTAACTTCTGCGGTTGCACCGGCTGTTGCTAGGGGGTCTTCTTCAGCCCTCTGGCGGTCGTGGGGATGAAGGCTGGAGTCTTCCTCTGCATTGTGAGTGGCGACCCTCAGGTCACGCATATATTTTACAACTGTGTGACCTCGCCATCGCCATATTAGGCTATCTAAACTAACATTGCCGCCTTGCTGGCTCCACTCAATTATCTCAGGCGGGGTACATGCCCTCATTACAGGATGTTGTGGTTTTAGCCCGTACTTAAGCGCCTAATTTCATCGTAGAATCACTTCCCGAGTTAATAGCCCATAATTAGCGCCTAGTTTCATCGTAAAATCACTTCCCGAGTTGATGTAACAAATTAGCACATATCACAATCCCCCCTTTTTGTTTTGGTCCCTTTTAATTTGTTCATCAAATCGAACAACAGCCTCCTGTGCCAGGGAGAGCATCTTTCTTTATGAAAATTAATCCACCTCTATCGGTCCCGGACTCCCAGTAATGGACTTCCCAGGTTTTTGCCAAAAACCATCCCGGATCCTCCGGATAGGTGATATTTATCACTAAATGTTTACAAGTTCCCAGGGGGGGTATAGTGGGGATTTCCCTGATACCCCAGCTGGAAATCCTCTTTAGGGGGGGGTACACCCAGAAGGCCCCCATTTTACTGATAAAAACTTATCTAACCCTGCTTCTGGAGTCCAGTCAGAGGCTATAGTTTCACATCCCCAATAAGCACAATAATAAGAGTTTGGGTAGTTACAGTATCCTCGCCCAGGATTAGAACTAGGACAAAAGTAAAACGGTTTCCCGAACTCTCTTCGACTCGAACATGGCTCAATGGGTACCAATTCACACAAGGTAGGTGTGAATGTAGGGTTCCTGGGTACACTTCGCACTTGGATCACTTTTTGATCTTCCCACCTTATTAATGACCATTTAAAGGGTTGGTGTACATTATGTTCCCCTTTGATTCGTCTTCCTAATAAGCCCAGCACAATCATCTTCCAGAGGAGTAGTGGACCCACGGCTTGGTTAACAGATATTTTACGAACCCTTAATGCCTTGGAGGGGCGATCCGTGATGCCAAGTGTCTCTGGGACTTTAAAGAGTCTGGGTCTTATAACTTTAGGTATTCCTGCTTAGGAGGTGGCTTGTTGGCCTCGATCCCCACAGTTTCTATACGTCTCTGTCTCCTCTGCCTACTCTTTTGCTCAGAGCAGCAGGGTGTACCGTCTTCTCGACAGCAGCCGTATTCTTCAGGGGAATCTCCTTTATGTGCCTTTCTGATTTGAAAGGCTTCCCAGTTTTTCGAGAGAGACACCCAACATACGGCACGTTCCACCTACAATTGGTGTTTTTAATGTTGGCCTTTTAACAAAGGCTTCCCACCATTCTACCGATCTTTTCTTAAGATCTTTTAATGTCCAATAAGTCAATTTTGTCGTAACAGGGGCGGCAAATGCCGCTAGGGAGATACCCGTACTAAGAATGAGTCCACTACTTCCCTTTACAAACCCTACATGCATAAAACACAAAGGGATAACAAATACAGTGTGGGGTTATAACAAATACTATGTTAGGTTTTACAAAATGTGGTCTCACTTATCGAGGTTTCCAGGTTTCTTCTTAAAGGTTACTTTTAAATTGTCCGGGTTTCCAAAGGCTTCCCACGATAATTCTGAGATCGTCCCTTTTATTCTGCTGGCATGTGTCCATCCTCGCTCTGCGGTGCGAATAGCAGTGTCTGTGGTAAGCAAGACAAGAAAAGGTCCCTCCCAGTGGGGAGTCAAGGACGAGTCTTTCCAGGTTTTAATTAAAACCTTGTCTCCAGGGTTAACTCGGTGAATGGCTACGTCTAGTGGAGGTCTCTGTACTATTAGTCCTTTCTTTATCAGTTCTTGTCTTCTCTTCATAAGCTCTGTAATATATTTCTGCAATAATCTCTCTTCTGCTTTAGGATGTTCTTTTGGTATTTCTAAATCATATGGCATCCCATATAACATTTCAAAAGGGGAGACTCCTGTGTCAGTTCTGGGCCGAGTTCGTATCTCCAACAAGGCTAAGGGTAAACACTTGATCTTAAATCTTGTACCAATCTATAAGTCCCGTCTGATTTCTTTACGGGTAGTATGGGGGTATTATGGGGAGACATACAAGGCTCCAGTAACTTTTGATTTATTAGCCTCTGGATTATTGGTCGGAGTCCTTGCCTCCCTTCCTGTGACATTGGATATTGCTTGACTCTAACAGGGATTTCTGGATTCCGTATACTCACTTCAAAGGGAGCAATATCTAGTTTCCCTACTGAGTCTGGGGTATACCAAACTTCAGGGTTGATTTTGGCCTCATCCTCAATATAAGGGTGCGTAATTTTATAACTAATTCTTGATTCTCTACTTCTAAATTGACTCCTAATTCAACCATCATATCTCAGCCCAGTAAATTATATTCAGCTTCGGGAACTAATAAAAAGGATCCAACACTTAATCAAGAGTCTGATTCTATTTCCACATTTTTAATTACTGGGACCTTAAAGGGTTCTCCCTTAGCTCCTATCACTTGTAATTTCTCTGGGGATGGTTTACACCCCCAGGGTACCGTTTGGACAGTAGATCTTTCTGCCCCAGAATCCACAAGGAATTCTACTTCTTCTTGCTGGGGACCTAATTTCAATTTTATCAAGGTCTTGGTTCCTTTATGAGTCCCCAGCAGATAGAGCCCCTGACCCCCCCCCAATCTTCTTGGAACATTTGCTCATCCTGCATTCGCTTCTTACAATTCCTCTTCAGATGCCCTTTTTTCTGGCAATAAAAACACTCAACCTGCCTCAAGTCCCTCGTCACAACTTCTCTGGGTTGTCCTTCTTGGTGAAGTGGCTTTCTTTTAGGTCTGTTATACGACCTAGAAGATTGGGCCTGGATTCCTCTCTGCCCTTCTCGGACTGCTGCCATCAGAATCTTTGCCTGCCGCCGATGGGTTTCCTCTTCCCTCCGCACATGCACTTTCTGAGCTTCCCTCAGCAATTCGCCCAGCCCCCTATCCTGCCAATCATCTAACTTCTCTACCTTTCTTCTGATATCTGGAAAGGCCTTTGCTACAAACTGTGTTTTCAATAGAGCCTTTCCCACAGGGGTACTGGGGTCTACCCCAGAATAAAGTTGCAGATTTTTTCTAAGTCTTTTGAGCCATTCTGTTGGTGTCTCATCCTTCTTTTGTTGTTCCATGAAGGCCTTATTAATATTTTGCCCCCTGGGAACAGATTCCCTGATTCCCTGAACTATTATGGTTCTCAAATCGGACATATGTGTCCGATGCTCAGCATTCTCATTGTCCCAGTCCGGCCGTTGGGTGGGCCATTTAATATCTGCTGCGGGACCTTGTTGGTGTTGTTGATCCCAAGTCCGCATCCCAGCCCTATGGATCATTTCCCTTTCTTCCACTGTAAATAATATGCTTAAGATGGATTGTAATTCCTCCCATGTATAAAGGCTAGGACCTAAAAACTGATCTAATTTTTCAGCCACCCCTAAAGGGTCTTCTAATAAATTCCCCATTTCTTTCTTAAAATCCCGTACGTCCCCTGAACTCAGGGGCATGGACACAAATCCCATCCCCGGCTGCGGTCCTCCCATGGGGAGTTCTCGCAAGGGGTACAGCTGATCAGATCGCCCACCTCCCCTCGTTTGACTCCTCGTGACCCTTCGGGTTTCTTCTGGGGAACTAGGAGGGTCTAGATCCCGGTCTGGGGTCGTTGGAGAGGGGCTACGAGGAGGGGCTGGTATTGGATTTTGAGCCGGAGCTGAGGGAATACAGGGGGGAGGAGAAACGAGAAGTTCCTCCAGTATTTTGCTTTTCTTCCTCGGACCTTTCTCTTTCAGGGTAAATATCATGGTCCGAGTATCTGGTCTTATCCATAAACTAGCATACTCACTTTCTTCTAAACTAAAGGGCTCCTTTGAATTCACATATATAGTTAGAGCCTGACATATCCAATTTTCAAAAGACCCGTATACTGGCCAAAAAAGGTGGTCTCTTCTAATCTGCTTCCCACCCCATACTTGCATACAGTAATGTACCATTTTTTCTCGGCTTTTGCCTTTTCTGGAGGGCCAATCGTTCCAATACTTAATCATTAATCCTAAAGGGCTATCGGGCGGTATATCCGGTAACCGTACCATAAAGCCCTCTATGGGATCAGAAGACTTGCTCTTTTTCTGTCCCATCTTCCAGAGCAGCCACCCCAGTCACTCTCTTTCTTTCCGCAGGGGACCGCACTCACACCACCCGAGTCTTTAACTGCTAGGACGGTTGTCCCTTCGCAGTGGGCAGCCCAGTCGGCCGATGGGTGCCCCTTTTCGGTCCCCCGCTACACAATCACCCTCCTGGAGGGTCCGCACTCACTCTGTCCCCTGGGGACGTCTCACTCAGATGTGCTCCGGGTATCCCACCCCAACCGAACGGAACCGCATACCAATACTCACTCAGTCCTGAGTCTTCATTCGGATCTTCGTGCACAAAGTTTACGGGGTACTGCAGTTCTTTTGCTTACTTGTCCTGATTTAGGGTTCGGAAATACAGGTTATGGTAGGGGAACTACCCACTCAGGGGCCATCCGAAGATGGGATGGGGCGCCTCCCCTGAGTCAGAGTCCCGAAACCAGGGAGACCTGCATCCGAGTCACGGCACCAAAATTGTTATAGGTAAACGTGACAAATTGACAATCACTCGGGCCGGGTTGCATAAATTCCAATTTAATAGAATAATTGAGCAAGTCACAAGTAAGCAAAACAGCGCTGGGCGGCCGGGGAGTCTCCTGCCCCACCAATGGCGCGCGCAACCCCCCCCTCACAGTCTCCTTAGATGTGATTCCAGTTCCGGGTATACATGGCACTTCCTGTAACTTCTGCGGTTGCGCCGGCTGTTGCTAGGGGGTCTTCTTCAGCCCTCTGGCGGTCGTGGGGATGAAGGCTGGAGTCTTCCTCTGCATTGTGAGTGGCGACCCTCAGGTCACGCATATATTTTACAACTGTGTGACCTCGCCATCGCCATATTAGGCTATCTAAACTAACATTGCCGCCTTGCTGGCTCCACTCAATTATCTCAGGCGGGGTACATGCCCTCATTACAGGATGTTGTGGTTTTAGCCCGTACTTAAGCGCCTAATTTCATCGTAGAATCACTTCCCGAGTTAATAGCCCGTAATTAGCGCCTAGTTTCATCGTAAAATCACTTCCCGAGTTGATGTAACAAATTAGCACATATCACAGTCCACAAAGACGACCACCAGTGTCTTGTGATCTTTCTTGGCATGCCTGATGAGCACTTGCAGGAGCTTTAGATTTTCCGCACAGCCTGGGGCTGTGATAAACCCTCTTTGTTGGTTGTTAATTGGACAGGCTCGCTGCAGTCATGCTGTTAGGATCCGTGAGAATAATCTTAATATTACCGACCCGATGGTAATAGGCCGCCAATTGTTTATGTCATCAGTTTTACTCGGATCGGCGGATTTTGGTATTAGGTTTGTTCTGCATTCTTTGATCCCATCTGGGATCCTTCCAGCCAGCAGCCACAGGTTGAACAATTCAGCCAATTGGCTCCCCTGAGGGTCCTTTTTAATAACATCCCTCAGGGACAGGCCGTGTGGTCCGGGAGCGGAGTTCTTATTCATTTCCGCAATGTTCTTCAGGACCTCCTTTGAGGAGATCATTTCTTTGAATGCAGAGTTTTCCGCTATTCCAGCACTCCGGAAAGCACCCAAGCCAGCAAATGGGGATCCCTCTTCCCACTTCCTCTGAAACGAGCCATATAGCTTGCTCATTGGAAGGGGGCACTTCAGTGCCTCGATGTTATCCAAAATGATACCAGCAAGCTTCTTGCGATCTATCTCAAAGAGCCGCTGGTATCGCAGGTATAATCCCCTTCTCACTGCCCTGTTCTTTATCCATCTCCTTTCCTTCTTCACAGGTGCGGGTTTTACTTGGTGCTTTCTTCTTTGTTTCAATTTTGTTGCGGCAATCTTTCCTGCCAGCTGTGTCAGCCACTCTTCTGCCAACGCTTCGATGATTCTCCGGGCGTCCTCGCCATCCTCTACAATCCTCTTGTATGCAACCATTTGGCTTGTCGGTAAGGAACCTGCTCGTATCCTCTCTGTTATCATCTTTCTATATTCCATTCTTATCCTCGCATTCCTTTCCTTCTCTGCTGGGGGCTCCACACCACGCTCTATTGCTGCTCTTCTAGGTGGTGCCGCTGTCTTGGCACTAGCCGCAAGCTGCCGTCTTTTGTCACTGATCTGCTTTGCCGTTTTCGTGGGCAAATGCTCCCTGATCAGTTTGTTAATGAAGTGCTCGGTCTTAAACTTCTCTTCCAATTTTAGCAGTAGAGCCGTCTCTTCCTCTGTCCAGCAGCTCTTGTGCATTCCTCGCAGGCTCTTTTCCTTCGGTCGAGTTGCTTCAATCCACTCCAGATTTCTAGTTAGTGGGTGCATAAGTCTTTTATGCTGTGATATGCCGCTCTTGGTTTTAAATTTTCGATTATATTCCCCACAGTGCCATATTCCAGGTTCCTCCGGGGCTTCTTCCTGATTCTGCGTATCTGGAGCTCCCTGGCATTTCAGGAAGTGGCAGGCAATACTGTGGTGTTTGATATTTGTCCTCCCACAATGGGAGCACTGAAAGAGGATTCGTTGCTGACCGTGGGCTCTCTTGAGATGATTGACTAGCCGCAACTTTCCCCATCCTGGTGCCACAGCAAGGACATGCTGGATGTTGATCTGGGATCTTCACGACTGGTGTTCCCACATCAGTCATTCCCCCCATTGCATCAAGGATGGGATTTATAGTATTTATTGGTAGAATTGCAGGGCCGGAGGGAGTTCTTGGTTCCATGTCTGTCATATCTTCCTCTGGCGCTTTTTCAGCCCCGATCATTGGTGATGATTCAACAGGTTCCAAGGCCTCATAAACCTCTGGCAGTTCTTTAGTGCAATTCAAGGTTGGGTCGGGACAAGTCCCTTCCCAACCGGTCACGTCCAAGTTATAAAAGGTCAAATTCTGGGTTAGGTGGACCACCTCCTCTGGTGTTATTCTCGCAGGGCATGCCCTTGCCATTTCCTGGAGGATTTCCCCTGTCTGGGTGGCCACCAAGACGTAGTTCACAACTGAAAACTTTATCAGGTTGTCCAGCATGACTGCGGGGGTTCGGGATATCACCAGATGAACCAGCCCCCAAGTTCACCTGATATGCCTTATGTTAGCCCTCAGGCCAAGGGCTTTGGACCCACGACTACTTTACTAGTTCGTGGTCGAATAAATTTTGATTAACCTGAAATTACTATTGAGTGGTCGGTGATTCCAGTCGATAGGGAGGAAGTAACTATAGCACCGAATAAGACACTGGGGCAGAGGTCAACTCGGTTACCCACGAATGGGCATCCGGCGGGACCACGAGGAGGTGTGACCTCTGCAGCTAAGCCCATTTAGTAACTGTGGCCCCATTTTTTTATTTTTTGGCTATTATTGAACCATGAAATATTTCATGGCACCTTTTCCGGGTTGGGATTGGTAGGCGGCCCGTCCGCCCGAGTCAAATTTCGGTGAGCATCTGTTGGGGACCAGATCTCATGTCCCAACTATCCAGGCTCGTCCACATGGGAGCCGGGCAAGAGCAAAATTCAACGGTACAGAAGACAGAGCAAGCTCCAAGTCGTCTGTGTGAAGAATTTTACTGTTGCCTTCCGAAGAAGGACTTTGTATATACAAAGTCATAGTGTGTAAAGTCATATTATAGTTACACATCCTTGCCTTTGCTGGCAAAGATGTGAAGTATGTCCACAGAGGACAGGAGTGCCTTTTGTGAAAGGAGTCTCGCTGTCCTTTTTAAGCGGCTGGTCGAGAGTCCCAGGTCGGCAAGGAAGCTCTCATTGCCTTTGTACCACTTCCCTCTAGCACCGACTGGAAATCCTACAAACTCCACATCTTCGGTGTTGGTCATTTCTTGCACTTGTTCTTTTAGATGTCGATATTTTCGGACTTTCTCTGCCGCGGCGTCGTCTAGAGATGATAGTCCACTTTCATAGCGAATAGTTACATCCACTACTTTGGCCCGATGTTCCTTAACAAAGATCAAATCTGGCTTGAAGAGTTCATTGTTGTTATCTCTGAAGTTTGGTTCGTTATAAACTAACCACCCCAGTCTCTTGGCCTCCTCAGCCAGCATTCCGCATATGATGTTATGTCTGCGGATCCGGGCTTCTTGAACCACCGGGCAGTATCCGATTATGTGCGAACAAGTTTCCCATTCTGAAGGACAATGCCTGCACCCCTTTGGAACTCCTTCTCCCAGCCCACGCGCCAAATACTCCCTCGTGGGGTAGACATTGGCCCGTAGCTGTATCGCTGTTAAAAGTTTTCTGTGGGGAATATTGCGATAGTGAACAAGCCAATCATTACTAATGTTATCATTTTCAAAGTTCTTTATACCGCGGCCTTGAGATCTTAGATTGGCCCAGTTTTCTAACTCTCTTTTTCTCCACTTACTAGGAATCGGATATATGGTTTTGGGTGATGACATTTCCCATTCAGATGAAGCCTCGCCGCCTCCCAGTGTCACCGGAATTGTCGTCAGGGGTTCTTCTCCGATTGATGGAATTTTATCGGCCTTTCCTCCCGCGGCGATCCAGACTCTGTCATATTCTTTCTGAATCCCCTCTTCAAGAACGATAGATCTTGTGATGTAATTGGAGGATTGGGCAACCCTATGCAATCGGCGAGCTTGTATGCTTGGAATTTGACTCGCCAGCCGTGCAATTCCTAACCCGCCATCGCTTGTGTTGGTATAAAGGATGGCGTCACATGTGCTGGGAGGTAAGTGAAGCCAGCTCTTCACTGCTGATCTAATTGTTAGGTCTAGGGCTTGGAGGTATGAGGCGTTCACTCCAGCATGATCTGCTGCGTATATCACCTGTGGGATTGCATATCTTTTCAAGATTTCTACCTTCTGCATTGGTTTTAATGGGGCTGTCTCGATGTTTTTCACCCATGTGGCAAGCTTTTTCCTTCAGCTCCGGCTTAGAGAGTCCAATCCATGGATCGACTCCCAGGCCCAAATATTTCTCGGAGCTGCCAGGCTCAAACAGATGGAGATGTGCTCCTTCAATTTCCCACGGGTCACAGTTGTTAACTGTATAAGAATCTTTTGTGGGCCTTATCATGAACCCGTGGCATTTCTTAGCTTGTACCTTCAGCCCTGTGGTATGACAAAATTCTTCTACCACCTGGATATTCTTCTTCATGCCTTCCCATGAGTCACTGAGTAGGACTAGATCATCTGCGAACGCCAATGATGATATTGAGCTGTTACCATATTTAAATCCTTCTTTGGTCTCTTCCAGTTTACATAATAGTGGGTCTATTGATAAATTGAATAGTAATGGGGACATCGGATCGCCTTGCTTTACCCTGGTGAGGATCTTAATCTTTTCAGAGCAGGTTTCTCCTATTTCAAGCCTGGTTGCACAGTTGTTATATGAATCAGCGATGATGTTCATTATATGTTCATCAACACCCTTCTGACTGAGGACCTTTAGGATATGGTGGTGGTTGACCGAGTCGAAAGCTTTCGCTAGGTCCACGAAGACGACAGCCAGCGTCTTGCGATCTTTCTTTGCGTGCTTAATTAGTACTTGCAGGAGCTTTAGATTTTCCGCACAGCCCGGGGCTGAGATAAACCCTCTTTGGCGGTTGTTAATTGGACAGGCTCGCCGCAGACGTGCTGTTAGGATCCGTGAAAATAATCTTAATATTACCGACCCAATGGTAATGGGCCGCCAGTTGTTGATGTCATCGATTTTATTTGGATCCGCGGATTTTGGAATTAAGATCATTCTGCATTCTTTGATCCCATCAGGGATCCTTCCAGCTAGCAGCCATAGATTGAATAATTCAGCCAATTGGCTCCCCTGAGGGTCCTTTTTAATAACATCCCTCAGGGACAGGCCGTGTGGTCCGGGAGCGGAGTTCTTATTCATTTCTGTGATGTTTTTCATGACCTCTTTTGGAGAGATCATTTCTCTGAATGCAGTGTTTTCCGCAATTCCAGCACTTTGGAAAGCACCCAAGCCAACGAAAGGGGATCCCACTTCCCATTTCCTTTGAAACGAGCTATACAGCTCATTCATTGGAAGGGGGCACTTCAGTGCCTCGATGTTGTCCAGAATAATACCAACGAGCTTCTTTCGGTCTATTTCAAAAAGCCGTTGGTATCTAAGATATAGTCCCCTTCTCACCGCCCTGTTCTTCATCCATCTCCGTTCATTCTTCGCAGGTGCGGCTTTTGTTTGGTACTTTCTTCTTTGTTTTAGTTTTGTTGCGGCGATCTTTCCTGCCAGCTGTGATAGACATTCTCCTGCTGACGCTTCGATGATTGTCTGTGCATCCTTGCTATCCTCTAGTATCTTCTTGTATGCAACCATATGGTTTTTCAATAAGGAACCTGCTCGTATTCTCTCTGATATAATCTTTCTATATTCCGTTTTTATCTTTGCATTCTTTACCTTCTCATCCAGGGGTTCCCCATCGCGTTCTATTGCTGCTCTTCTAGGCGGTGTCGCTGTCTTGACACTTGCCGCGAGCTGCCGTCTTTTATCACTGATCTGCTTCGCCGTTTTCGTGGGCAAATGCTCACCAATCAGTTTATTGACGAAGCGCTCGTTCTTAAACTTCATTTCCAATTCCAGCAGTAGAGCCATCTCTTCTTCTGTCCAGCAGCTCTTATGCATTCCTCTCAGGCTCTTTTCCTTTGGTTGAGATGCTTCGATCTGCTCTAGATTCCTAGTTTGTGGGTGCATATGTCTTTTATGCTGAGATATGCCGCTCTTGGTTTTGAATATTCGCTTGCATTCCCCACATTGCCATGTTCGAGGTTCCTCCGGGGTTACTTCCTGATTCTGTGTGTCAGTAGCTCCTTGGCATTTTGGGACGTGGCAGGCAATACTATGATGTTTGATATTTGTTCTCCCACAATGGGAACACTGGAAGAGGATTCTTCGCCTACCATGGGCTCTCTTCAGATGGTTGACTAGCGCCGCCGTTTTTCCTATCTTGATACCACAGCAAGGACATGCTGGATGTTGCATAGGGATCTTCACGATTGGTGTTCCCACATCAGTCGTTTCTCCCGTTGTATCAGGGGTTGGATTTTCAGTATTTATTTGTGGAATTGCTGGGCCAGAGGGAGTTCTTGGTTCCCTGTCTATCTCATCTTCCTCTGGTGCTTTTACAACCCCGATCATTGGTGATGATTCGTCAGGTTTCAAGGCCTCATAGACCTCTGGCAGTTCTTCAATGCAATTAAAGACAGTCACAGTTACTCCCGCCGTTTACCCGCGCTTCATGGAATTTCTTCCCTTTGACCTTCAGAGCACTGGGCAGAAATCACATCGCATCCACACCCGCCGCGGGCCTTCGCGATGCTTTGTTTTAATTAAACAGTCGGATTCCCCTGGTCCGCACCAGTTCTAAGTCGGCTGCTAGGCACCGGCTGAGGCGGGGCGCTGGCCCGGGGACCCCGGTGTTAGAGAATATTGAACTGAAGCTGTCTAGAATTAATTGCTTAGCATAACTTGCTTAGCATTAGTAGCTAAATTTGCTGAAGCCTTAGGCCTCAGGCTGTGAACTTGCTGTGAACTTTTCCTTAGATAAGTAAAAGGGGGCCCCAGAGCTGGTTCAAGCAGGAGAGATAAAGAAGTTACACTGACAGCAGGAGTAGCCAACCTTGAAGATAAGAAGCAGCCTTCCTAGAGAAAATGAAGGAGCCCAGTGAAGAAGGGGAAGACCCCAGACCTAACTATTACTATTGGTCCAAACTATCGCTTAAGGGGTGGGGAATTTAGATTGTAAGGGTATAATTGCCCAGGGATTTCTTTGTTCGGGGTCCCTCTTTGGAGGCACCCAGCTCGAGCTGTAATTACCTCACGTGTATCATTAAATTTTATTTTTCTTCAATCTGACTTCGAACTTCTGCCTCAGCAGGAACCTAGGGTCGGACCCTGTTATGGAGGCCGGCGAGCCTGATTTTCCATAACAGGGAGTTCCTGTCCAATCGATGGAATCTTATCAGCCCTTCCTCCAGCGGCGATCCAGACCTTGTTGTATTCCCTCTGGATCCCCTCTTCGAGAACAATAGTTCTCGTGATGTTATCAGAGGACCGGGCAACCCGATGCAACCAGCGAGCCTGCATATTTGGAATTTGTCTCGCCAGCCGCGCAATTCCTAACCTGCCATCACTTGTGCTGGCATATAAGATGGCGTCACATGTACTGGGGGGTAAGTGAAGCCAGCTCTTCACTGCTGATCTAATGGCGAGGTCCAGGGCCTGGAGGTATGAGGCATTCACACCAGAATGATCTGCTGCATACAGCACCCGTGGGACTGCATACCTTTTCAAGATTTCTACCCTCTGCATTGGTTTTAACGGGGCTGCCCCGATGTTCTTCACCCAAGTGTCAAGTTTCTCTTTCAGCTCTGGTTTCGAGAGTCCAACCCACGGGTCTACTCCGAGGCCCAAGTACTTCTTGGAGCTGCCGGGCTCAATTAGATGGAGTTGAGCCCCTTCGATTTCCCACGGGTCACAGTTGTTAACAGTATAAGAGTCTTTCGTGGGCCTTATTAAAAACCTGTGGCATCATTTTCCAGCTTGCACCTTCAGCCCTGTAGCGTGACAAAACTCCTCCACCACCTGCAAACTCTTCTGCATGCCCTCCCACGAGTCACCCAGCAGGACCAGATCATCTGCGAACACCAATGATGATACCAAGCTGCTACCATATTTAAACCCTTCCTTGATCTCTTCCAACTTACATAACAATGTATCTACTGCTAGGTTGAGCAACAGTGGGGACATTGGATCACCTTGCTTCACCCCGGTGAGGATCTTAACCTTCTCCGAGCAGGTTTCCCCTACCTCAAGCCTCGTCGCACAGTCAGCGATGATGTCAATTATATGATCATCAAGGCCCTTCTGTCGGAGGACCTCCACTATGTGATGATGTTTAACCGAATCAAAGGCTTTTGCCAGGTCCACGAAGACGACCACCAGCGTCTTATGATCTTTCTTTGCATGCTGAATAAGCACTTGCAGGAGCTTCAAATTTTCTGCACAGCCTGGGGCAGCAATAAACCCTCTTTGGTGGCTGTTAATTGGACAGGCTCGCTGCAGCAGTGCTGTTGAGATCCGTGAGAACAGTCTTAAGATTACAACCCGATGGTAATAGGCCGCCAATTATTCATGTCCTCGATCTTACTTGGATCCGCGGATTTTGGTATTAAAATCGTTCTACATTCTTTGATCCCATCAGGGATCCTTCCAGCCAGCAGCCATAGGTTGAACAATTCAGCCAATTGGCTGCCCTGAGGGTCCTTTTTAATAATGTCCCTCAGGGAGAGGCCGTCTGGTCCGGGTGCGGAGTTCTTATTCATTTCCGCGATGTTCTTCAGGACCTCCTTTGAGGAGATCATTTTCTTGAATGCAGAATTTTCTGCAGTACCAGCACTCCGGAAAGCACCCAAGCCAGCAAATGGGGATCCCTCTTCCCACTTCCTCTGAAACGAGCCATATAGCTCGCTCATTGGAAGGGGGCACTTCAGTGCCTCGATGTTATCCAAAAATGATACCAGCAAGCTTCTTGCGATCTATCTCAAAGAGCCGCTGGTATCGGAGGAACAACCGCCTTCTCACCGCCCTGTTCTTCATCCATCTTCTTTCATCTCTCACAGGCACAGGTCCTGCTTGACGCTTCCTACGTTGTTTCAATTTTGCTATGGCGATGTGCCCCGCCAGCTGTGACAGCCACTCTACTGCCGACGCTTTGATGACTCTCCGGGCGTCCTTGCCATCCTCCAAGATCCTCCTGCATGCGATCATTTGGCTTGCAGGCAGGGAACCTGCTCGTATCTTCTCTCCCATAATCTTCCTATATTCCATTCTTATCATCTCCTTCCTTTCCTTCTCTGCTGGGGGCTCCACACCACGCTCTATTGCTGCTCTTCTAGGTGGTGCCGCTGTCTTGGCACTAGCCGCAAGCTGCCGTCTTTTATCACTGATCTGCTTCGCCGTTTTCGTGGGCAAATGCTCCCTGATCAGTTTGTTAATGAAGCGCTCGTTCTTAAACCTTTCTTCCAACTCTAGCAGTAGAGCCATCTCTTTCTCTGTCCAGCAGCTCTTGTGCATTCCTCGCAGGCTCTTTCCCTTAGGTCGAGTTGCTTCAATCCTCTCCAGATTCCTAGCTTGAGGGTGCATAAGTCTCTTATGCTGTGACATGCTGCTCTTGGTCTTAAATTGGCGGTCACATTCCCCACAACACCATATCCCAGGTTCCTCCAGGGCTTCCTCTTGACTGTGGATATCTAGGGCTCCCTGGCACTTTGGAAAGTGGCAGGCAATACTGTGGTGTTTGATATTTGTCCTCCCACAATGGGAGCACTGAAAGAGGATTCGTTGCCGGCCATGGGCCCTCCTAAGATGGTCAACTAGAGCCACAACTTTCCCCATCCTGGTGCCACAGCAAGGACATGCTGGATGTTGATCTGGGATCTTCACGACTGGTGTTCCCACATCAGTCGTTCCCCCCACGGCACCAAGAATGGGACTTACTGCATCAGTTGGTAAAATTGCGGGGCTGGAGGGAGATCTTGTTTCCACGTCTACCACATCCTCCTGCAGTGCTTCTTCAGCCCCAGTCATCGGAGGTGATCCAACGGGTTCGAAGACCTCATAAACCACCAGCAGATATTTAATGCAATCCCAAGTCGGGTCGGGACAAGTCCCTTCCCAACTGGCCACGTCTGAATTATAAAAAGTAAAATTTTGGGACAGGTGGACCACCCCCTCAGATGTTACTCTCACAGGGCGAACCCTTGCGATTTCCGGGAGAGTTTCTCCCATCTGGGTGGCCACCGAGACAAAGCTGACAACCCAAGATTTTATCAGGTTGTTCAACAGGACTGTGGGGGTTCTGGCTATAGCCAGATGAACCAGCCCCCAAGTTCACCTGATATGCCTTATGTTAGCCCTCAGGCCAAGGGCTTTGGACCCACGGCTACTTTACTAGTCCGCGGTCGAATAAATTTGGAGTCACCTGAAATTACTATCGAGTGGTTGGTGAAGCCAGTCAATAGGGAGGAAGTAACTATAGCACCAAATAACACACTGGGGCAGAGGCCAACTCGGTTACCCATGAATGGGCATCCAGCAGGACCACGAGGAGGTGTGACCTCTGCAGCTAAGCCCAGTTAGTAACTATGGCCCTGCCTATTTATGAACACTGCAGTACGCAGGCCACCTTTTCCGGGTTGGGATTGGTAGGTGGCCCGTCCGCCTGAGTCAAGTCAGGTGCGCGTCATAGGAGAACAGAAGCAACATCTGCGCCAGATGGAAGTGCCAGAATTAGGGGCTGGTGCAGCCGATGTTATTTAGGCTGCCCGATCTTACGCCCCACAGATGTGCTAAACCTCTCCAACGTCCCTCCAGCTCGCAACGAAGGCAAAGCATAGACGGGGTACCAATGGTTCCGGAAGACTGAGCAGACTCACTGTCTATGTGAAGAATTTTACTCTGCTTTGGAGCCAAAGGTTGGCGGCATGCCTGCTCTGTAGGGTTAGAGGCAGGCGGTAGGCTGTCAACCACTTGGTCCCTGCTGTCTCGCTAGAGGCCAGAGGACCTCACAGGGCCCGCGCCCTGCTACAACACCCGGAACGCACAGGCGTTGGCTCAGGGGGACCACTGGATAGGTCTCCCCTGACCACATCGCTCGACCAGCCGACGGGGCTGACAAGCAAAGCCGTACCCGCCCCATAGACGGCATGCCGTGTCATGTCCGGTAGTTTAGCTGGATGACCTGTTCCCCAGGCAGGTCAGAGCCAGAGTTGGTGACGGTCGTCAGGACCACCATCACGCCCGTTCATTGAAAATCGCCACTGGGCCAGTGGATTGAGGGGGGACCGGGAAGCTTTTTGCAGGCCAACTGAGTCCACCCCTTTACTGCTGAAGATCGAAAGGATACTTAGACAGGGCGGAGGCAACTAGAAGTCGCCACCATCACATACTGGGAGAGCTGCGCCCTTAGTTCCCCCGGTAGGGGTATCCGGCAGGGCCATGAGGAGGCGTCGCAGCCAATTCGAGCCCAGTTAGTAACTAACAGAGTCATAGCTACTCCCGCCATTTACCCGTGCTTCATGGAATTTCTTCCCTTTGACTTTCAGAGCACTGGGCAGAAATCACATCGCATCAACACCCCTCGTGGAACTTCGTGTTGCTTTGTTTTAATTGAACAGTCAGATTCCCCTGGTCTGCACCAGTTCAAAGTCGACTGCTAGGAGCCGGCCGAGGTGGGGCACCGACCCGGGGACCCTGGCTCCCCTCCTTGTTGCCTGTACCTGCGCGTGCGGGCCGGAGCACCCCCAGCCCCTACGGACAGGTGGAGGGGGGGACAGCGGCAGCTGCTGGGGCTTGGGAAGGAGTCCTTAACCCGGTGTTCGGTTCACCCCACAGTGCCAGTTCTGCTTACCAAAAGGGGTCCACTAAGCACTCACATTCTATGGCCCGGCTCCACGCCAGCAAGACGGGCATCTTACCCATTGAAAGTTTGAAAACAGTTTGAGATCATTTTGGCCCCAAGACCTCTAATCATTTGCTTTACTAGGTAAAATGTCACCCGTGATTGCCAGCTCTCCTGAGGGAAACTGCAGAAGGAAGCAGCTACTAGATGGTTCGATTAGTTTTTTGTCCCTATGCCCGCGTCAGACGACTGATTTGCACGTCAGGACCGCTGTGGACCTCCACCAGAGTTTCCTCTGGCTTCGCTCTGCCCAGGCATACTTCACCATCTTTCAGGTCCTAGCATGGACACTCATGCTCCACCTCCCCGGTGGAACAGGTGAGACAGGCTGGTGGTGCGCCCTTGGCTCTGCGGCACCAAGTATGGGACTCACTGCACTGGGAGAAGAAATTGCGGGCCCAGAGGGAGGTGTCGGTCCCTTGTCTACCACATTCCCGTATTGTCAGATACTGCCCTGCAGGCATAACATCTTGTGAGGGATGCTGGCTGAAGAGGCCAAAAGACTGGGGTGGGTGGTATATATCGAACCGAACCTCAGGGATAACAACAACAAACTCTTCAAAGCAGACTTGGTTGTGGTTAAAGGGCTCCAGGTGAAAGTAGTGGACATGACTGTTTGCTGTGAAAGTGGGTTGTCATCTGTAGGTGCTGCAGCAGTGGAGAAAGTCTGAAAGTAGCAACATCTGGAGGGAGAAGTGAAGGAAATGACAAAAGCTGGAGAGGTGGAGTTCTTGGGGTTCCCGACTGGCGCCCAAGGGAAGTGGTACAAAGGCAACGAGAGCTTCCTCGCCAACCTTGGACTCTCCAGTAGCCGCTTAAAGAGGACAGTGAGAACCTTCTCACAAACGGCTCTCCTGTCCTCTGTTGACATTCTCCACATCTTCACAAGTAAAGGTAAGGGTGTTTGAAATTTGTAATTGGCTTGAATATACTGTGACTTTGTTAACGCAAAGTCCTTCTTGAGAAGGCGACAGTAAAATTCTTCACACAGACAACATGGGGCTTGCTCAGTCTTCTGTACTGCTGAATTTGGCTATTGCCCAGCTCCCTTGTGGTCAAGCCTGGATAGCTGGGATGTGGGATCTGGTCCCCAAATGAGGCTTACTAAATTTGACTTGGGTGGATGGGTCATCTACCAAGGCCAACCCGTAAAAGGTGCCACGGAATATTCCACGGTTCAATAATTAGCCAAACGCCTTGTCATCTCATTAGTGACATGCATGACTGGATGAACGAGATTCCCACTGTCCCTACCTACTATCCAGCAAAACCACAGGCAAGGGAACGGGCTTGGCAGAATCAGCGGGGAAGGAAGAGCCTGTTGAGCTTGACTCTAGTCTGGCACTGTGAAGAGACATGAGAGGTGTAGAATAAGTGGGAGGCCCTGTGCACGCATGACCCATGCCACGGCCCAGCCACCGGTGAAATACCACTACTGTGATTGTTTTTTCACTTACCCAGTGAGGCAGGGGGGGCGAGGCCCAAGGGGCTCTCTTTCTGGTGCAAAGTGCTTGGCACACAGAAGACCAGTGCTAACAGCAGTCCCTAGGGTGTGAACATCTGTGTGCCCCAGGTCAGCCAGCCATCCTCTTCCCACAGGCTAGAGGAGGCTGTGCTAGGATGATGCTGTGCTAGCACAATGGGGTGCCAAGAGCAGGTCATTTCCTGTGGCAAATGTGTGGTGCACAAGGCCCTTCTCCATTCCTCCTGCTTCTGGATTTGGAGTAAAGCCTTTTCCTTCTTGCAGGTCCAGCTTTCTGCACTAGCAAGTGCCCTGTAGGCATTCAGGGAGCTCTGTGAAGAGTGACAGGGGGCTCCAGTTCTTGACTCTCCTGTCCTTCAGCCCCCTGTAATCTACACAGGGACATCCTTCCTTCTCCACCACCCCCACCTATTAAAAGAAGAAAAAGAGAAGCAAAAAGAAGTACAGCCCCTGCTCTCCCTCCTGTGAGGGCAGGGTTAGAAGGACAGGTGAAGCTGTGCTTCAGATGGTTCTCCTCAAGGGCTGTTACCTCAGGGCATGAGGAGGTATAGATGCACCCAAAGGGCACTTCTTTCCCTGGCATGAGGCCCATAGGCCAGTCATAGAGGCAACAGGGTGGTAGGGTTTCTGCAGCTGCCATTCAGAAACTATGCACACAGTCAGGGTACTCCCCTAGGAGCATTGCCAGGGAGGTGCAGCAGAGGTCTGGTGTTGACAGCTGGGGGAGCCAAGGCTCCCACTGCACTCTCAGGCATACCATGAGGTGCCTGTCCACAGAGAGAGGCAGGTCTGAGAGCTGCCTCAGGCTCTGGGGAGGACCCTGCCTGGCCATTCTCCCCACCCAGCTGCCACAGCCAGCTTCCTCATTTCAAGCAAATAGTCAGCAGCTGAGTGATTCCCCTGTCAAGCTCCAGCCAGGCAAACTCAGCCACAGCTGCACACTGACAAGGCACAGAGAGGTCCTCAGAGCTTGGAGAATAAGGTCCTTGTGCTCCATAGAGGGGGACACCCAGTCTGAGGCCATGCTGAAGAGCCAGGGCTCTGAGGAAGCAGGGGGCATTAGGGTCACCTAACTGCTGAGCGCCCATGTCTTTGCTCAGTGCTGATGAAAGGATTGAGGGAGCAAGGGATGCTCTGGGCCCAAGGGAAGCCAGCACAGCTTGCAGACCTGTGAGGTGCCTGTGCCTGCTGAGCACAGGGTCCTGGAGGGCTGCAGAATGCCTGGGGAAGGCAGTCTGCAGGAGCAGTGTGGGGCCAGGCCCCAAGGCAACTGCAGGGCCAGGCCTGCTGGTGCTCAGCTGAGGGCTTGAGGCTGCCTGAGCTAACCATTAGGAAGCAGCAGAAGCAGGGATCTACCTAAGGCAAGGCAGGAGCCAAGAAGGGGCAGGTCAGGGGTAGGAACACATACAACAACCACAACCCAGGCCAGAGAGTGAGCTCACCAACTGGGCCAAGTCTCTCAGCAGCACAGACAGGTGAACAGAAGCAGGGTGGTGCCAAGAGATCCTCTTGAGAGTCCAGGGCTCGTCCACAGTCCCTGACGGAGTCCAAGCAGCACTTGAGGAACAGAGCTGGAGCACACAGCCCTAAAGACACAGCTCAAGCAGAGCCTGAAAGCCCCAAGGTGAGTATTACTAGAGCGCCTGGGCAGAGGGAGCAGGTGAGGCTGGTCAGAGCAATGAAGGCTTCCACTGAAGGCCTCTTAGTGCCCTCAGGGCCTTGGCTGTCTGCAGCTAATCCCTGGCTAGGGGAAAAGGCCTGGTGGAATCAGCAAGGAAAGAAGAGGGAGCCTGTTGAGCCTGACTCTAGTATGGCACTGCAGAGAGATGTAGGAGGTGCAGAGGAAGCAGGAGGCCCTGTGGAAATACGGCCCATGTTGTGGCCAGGGCACCAGAGAAATACCACTATTGCGATTTTTTTTGTTTGTTTTTCCCCAATGGCCCAGTGAGGTTGGGGACAAGCCCCCAGGCGTTCTGCCTTCTGCTGCCAAGTTGCCAGTGTGTGTTGAGCATGATGTGCTCTGAGGACAGTGCCAGGTGGGCAGTTTGAATGGGATGGTAGAGGTGTCAGCCAGTAACATGGATGTGCTAAGGCAAAGTGAGGGAGGCCAGAAGCTTGCTTGTTCTTGCTGTTCAGTACAACTGTGGACTGTAAGAATGAGGTCTCGTGATCCTTGTGACTTTGGGAGTTTTAGGCAGGAGGTGTGCTGGTGGTCTGGGTGTCCTGACCCTGCATTCCTCCAAGGCCCATCAGCCTACTGCCACCACTGTTGGTATTGCCAGCGATAGGGTCAGGGGGAGGAGGAGGAGGACCTTCCTGACATGAGGGGTGGTGCAGCTCCTTTTTTTTTTTTTCATTCTTTTTTTCATTTTTCATTTTGTGCCCAGCTTTGGAGCAGGCTGAACTAGTGTCTTGAAAAGCGAAATCTGCTTAGCAAGGAGACCGGCTTTGTGCCGCCCCCATGCCGTCCTGGGAGATGGTGGCAGCAGCAGGTTGCTGGGTCTGGCTCTGACATGTCTTTGCCCATGGGGCAGGCTGCTGTGAGAAATGCTCTCTCCCTCACCTGGTGTCCCTCTCCCACCATGGTCCCAGTGGTTCCCTGGCAGCCATTTCTGCTGGTGCTGGGTGGCCCTTGGGAAGGCAGTCATCTGGGCAGGGGGTAGATGTGGTGCCCCTCTGAGAGGGGGAGACCTGGTGTCCCTGCAAGGTGCATGTAGTGCTGTTCTCCAGTGTCACCCTCAGCTGCAGCCAGGTGGCTGTTTCCCATTGTCCTGGTGGGTGGGCGGGAGCAGGGTCAACGTTGTCTCTGTTGCACGCTGCACCGTGCTATGCTCTGCTCTGGAGCCACCAACCTCAGAGTTCTCATGTGCTGGGCTGGTGTGCCCTTTCCTTGTATGGCAGGGCAAGGAGGCGAGGGAAGGCATGGAGTCCCAGTTGCTGTTTTTTATTTTGCCTTCCCTTAAGTGACACGACCCGCCTCCCCCTGCCCCTGACCTTGACAATTAGCAGGCCTGCCAGTGAGCTTGGTCTGTGGGGCATCCAGGGTGGCAGCAGGATGTGGGTTGGGGCTGGCAGGGGGTTGCAGGCGCAGGTGTCAGCTGAAACAGGTGATGCATGAAAAATCTGCTTCCCTGAGTGCCCAGAAAAAGCTTGCAAATCCTGGCAGGATGGCCGCACTGCGGGCACTGTGTGCCTGCCTAGTGCTGGGGGGAGATGCAGTGGGAGTGCCGGTCAGCCTGCGGTCAGGGATTCGTCCTCTGTCCGCAGCAGCATGCTGGCCACAAAGTTTAGGAACGGCCAGGGAGAGAAGGGAACGCAAGCAAGAGACGATGAATGGGCGGTGGGGAGGCACACGGGATGGTGGGATGGACAACATATTAAAAAAAAAAAAAATCCAAATGGTGAGTGCAATAGCACAGATTCGTAAACGAGCACTTTCTCTTGCTGTGGGGAAGTCCTTGAATGAAATATTAAGTCACATGCACAATCAGGCAGATGTAGCCAGTCTTTAACTGCTGCTCTTCTGCTTAAATTGAAGTTACGGAGACAGGAAGATTTTATATCCGCATTGGCAGTGAGATAAAATGGTAGGCAATTTTTTATCAGCATGGTTATAGAGAGAAATGTTTCTTGGGAATGCGTAGCCATTCAAGATAACAACTCCCTGCATTGGTCTCAGCAGCAGCCTTCTGACACTGAGCAGCTGAGGCTCAGGTTTCTCTTGCAGCTCTGCTTGGGACAATGCAGTGGAGGGGTTGACACCAAGAGCCAGATACTTTCCAGAGTTGCCCGGTTCAGGCATATTCACATCTGGACTAAACAGCATGCATGGCTTACAGCTGTTGGTCACACAAGGCCCTTGAGCAGGTTTAGTAAAACACCCTGTGGCACTTGCCCTCCTGAGTCTTAAGCTGTGAGGGAGCAGCCAGGGCCAGCCACTGCCAAAGGGATGGGGAGCCAGTAGCACAGAGGCATGACTCAGCTCATGTGGCAGGGGCCTTGGCCATCCGGGGCCCAGGTGAGGCTGCTCAGGGCCATTCAGGCTTATTAGTGCCCTCAGGGCTCTGACATAAGTCCCATGAACTCACAGAGGATTTCTCCTAATGCAGTGCTTTTCTGCATACCTTTGCAAGAATCACTCAGCAGGATCAAGGTGTCAGCAAAGCCAAATTTGGATTTTGTTACCACAGTGCCAGAACTGACGCCTTCTTCCTTGAACTCAGGCTCTAGCTTATCTGCAGAGTAGGTAGGGACAGCAGGAGTCTTGTTCATTCCTTCATGCATGCCACTAATTAAATGACCAGGCAAGTAGCTATTTCTTGAAGCAAGTTTGTGCCTATGGGCCCAGGAGTTCCATTGAAGCTCAGGCCTGGATCTTCAGGCCCTGTCTGAATGCTGTTGTAGGAGTATGTGTGTGCAGCTCCATCACAGCCACAGCTCTGCCTGGCCGTGCACTTTGCTGATGTGGCCCCTGGCTGTGGCCTGTCTTTCCAGCTTGACTTCAGACCTGCTTTGTCAATATGGACTTGCCTGACAGTTACTGGGTCTGATCCTTCCTTGACTTGCTGGCTAGGCCTCAGCTCTGCCTAGTCACCATGGACTTGCCTGATGACTTGGACTCTTGCTTGAACCTGGCTACCACCTCTGGGCCTGCCCAGCAAAACTTTCTTGGGTGCTGCTGGCCTGGGCCCTGGCTGGCTGGAGAGGCTCCTGTGCTGCCAGACATGTTATGAACCTTGGTTCCCAGCTCCCAAGTCCTTAGGGAGTAACTGGCCCTCGCTGCTCCCTGACAGTTCCCTTGGGCCATCTCAAGCCCTGGACAGAGCACCATGGGGCCTGGCCTGCAGCTGTGCAGGGCCTAGCCTCTGCTTTTCCTCCTGTGTGGCTAGCCTTGCCAATGGCTCTGACGTCCCCACTGTGCTGACCCCCTGCTCAGCCTGAGGCACCTGAGCGATCCTCACCCCACGCGCAACCAGTGCTGTCCATCCCTTTGTGGCTCCCTGGAGGCAGCTTGGAGCCTTCCCTGCTGAGCCTGCCAGGCCCTGTGGGGCTCTGTGGGGCTGGCTCGGACCCTTTCCCCAAAGCCTGCCCAGCCGTGTGGGGCTCCCTGGAGCCAGCTTGGACCCTTTCCCCAGAGCCCATGTGGCTCTTGCGGGGCTCCCCAGGAATGCCTCAGACCTTTCCTCCCCAAGCCTGCCCAGCCTCTGGGGCACCTCGTAGGCAGCTGGAACCTGCCCAGGCTGCCACGAGTCTCTGACGCTGTGTGCCTTTCCCACTTCCCCATCCCTGTTTGTGGTCTGTGTGCCATGAAATATAACTACGCACAGCAATTCAATCCCTCTACAGCAAGCCCCTGAACCCAGATCTATGCAAGGTTGAGGACACACATGGCTGGGAGGGGAGGCTTCTGTCAGGGCCCTGGGTGCATTAATTGGCCTTAATGCTGCTGCTGTGCAGAGGGAACTTGACAGGTTGCAGAAATGGGCTAGTGGGCACCTCACTAGTTTCAACCAAGGCAGCTGCAAATTCCTGCCACAGGAATTTGGAATCCTTCCCTGAAGCAGGACTGGCTAGGGCCAAGTGCCTAGAATGCAGTTTTGCTGGGAAGGAGCTGGGCTTCCAGGTGGATAAGCAGTGGAAGAAGTGTCAAGTCCAGAATCCCATCAGGGAATGGAGGGATTTTCTGCTCCACCAGTCAGGAGCTATAAAAGATGTGGGAAGAGGCAGGGCTGGAGACAAGACTATGACATATGTCCAAGGTCCATCCAGGCTGGAGACACATAGGTGCAATGGAGGTGCCACTCTGGGAGCCTGGGATCTGGCAGAGATGGCTCAGCCCTGGAGGTCCCTCTGTGGAGGCTGTTCCCAAGGGAGAAATGGCCTCAATTGTCCCTCTGGCAGGGGGGTGGGGGGTGATCCATGGGAGAGATCCCTCAGGAGAGGGCAGGGCTGGTCAATGGCTCTGGCAGAAGCTTCCTGCAGAGGGCATGAGCTGGGCCCACAGTGTTGGGGGCTATCATGGTGTGGGGCAGCCCTGGGGCAAACACTGCCAGCTGCCCTAGAAAGTCTGGCAGTGAGAGCAGCACCAGAAAGCCTTCCCCAACAAGCCTGTGTGCAATCAGCCGTCTACCAGCCTTTGTCCTAATGTCGCTTGCCCTAAAGAGCTTCCCAGGACACATGGCACCTGGAGAGCTGGTTCCTGCTCTGTGCAGAAGAGTTGCCCTTTTGAAGCGGAGCAGCGAGGAGCATCATGGCTCGCAGCTGTATCCAGGCCCTAGGTCAGCTGAGTCCCGCTGCTCTGAACACAGCCACACAGCCATGCTGTGCAGGCCCCACATGGGGCAGGGTTCATTCAAGGGTGGGAGAAACACCCCCTCGCCCTCGGGGCAGTCCCCACAGTTCCGAAAATGAGCCCAGCAGGAGGATGGAGTTGGCCACGTACCAAATGTCCTCCCCACAGCACTAGGCTATACAGCCAGCACTGGCAATAGCTGATGCGAGAGGCTGGGTCTGTGCCTAAAGGCCTGGAGCAGTTTTGCTGGTGTGCTTGTGCAACAAGAACATAGAACGGCCTCCTCTCTTCTGGCCCTTCATGTGTTTTCACAAGGCCTGAGCCTGCCCCAGCAGCACACTGGTGTGTGCCCCCAGCCTGCCTCTTCACACAAGTGTGTTGAAGCCTGTGGTTTTCCTCTCCAAGGCACCTTCCAGACCAGTTCAGCCTCCTCGCCATCTCTCTTCACCTCCGTGCCCTTTTTGTAGCCCAGCAGAGCAGGGGAGAGGGGGTGAAAACCTCTCCACCCGCCTCAGGGCTGGAGGCCAGCAATGGCACAGGGAAACAGAGGCCAGTGACTCCCTTTCTCCCCTCTTCTCCTGTCCAGGACATTCACGATCCCCAAGACTGCCTGTGGCATCTCCATGCCAGCCCTGCTCCTCTGCGCAACACAAGAGCCCTGGTCCTGAGGCTCTTCAGGCAATTGCTGCTGCTCCAGTGAGAGAGCAGCCTTCCCCAAGCTGGTGCATGCAGAAATGGGATTCTCGTTCTCATTTCTTCCTGTCCCACACACCACCGCCCCCTTCTTCCCCTCCAGGCACCTCCTTGCTCCCCCGAGAGCCTTTCCCCAGGTGAGGGTGTCCATGCTGGCCTGGCCAGCCCTTCCAGGACCCCCTGCCTGTGCTCCCTGCAGGACACGGTGCAGGCACTGCTACCTAGCAGAGAGCGCCTCGTGGTGCCATGAGGCCATGAGGTAAGTCCACAGTGGCCATGCTTGTCAGAGCAGAAAACAGACCCCAAAGGATGGTTATCATGCCACTGGCAGTCCCTGCCTCCCATTTGACGTGGCTGTGGAAGGTGCTCAGGCAGCATTTCCAAGGGCCCAAGATGTGTTAAGGGGCTGCAGTGGATCCAGCCTACGGCATTTCAAAGAGGGTGCCATGGATGGCTCTCCAGGCTCCCTTTGCTGAGCCTGTGAGGTCTCCACTGCCTCTCCTGGGATTGCAGAGCCCTCCTTTACCTATGCATGTCTTGATTTTGCTCTGTACTGCTCAGTGACTCTACCTTGGATAGTCTCTTGTGTTGGGAGGCTCCACACCCTGCCCACACCCACCATATGAGGTTCCCAGCAATGCTCTGAGCTCCCCAGGCAGCTCAGTTCCTCTCCAAGAGGACGGTCAACTGCCACCAGCCCAACCACATGTGGTACAGCCTCGGGAGGCAATTCTGGGATCCTTCACCATCTCCTCTGCCACAGGAACCAACAAGAAAGCCGTGAATCTGATCCTCATTCCCTAACAGGATACCACTGCTTGTCAACATTTGTGACTCCAGCTTTGGAAGAAGAGTCCAAGGTTGAGGTACTGAACTGAGGAGATTGCTTTTTATTGCAGAACTGCCATTCAAGAGGTCAGCTCTGTCCCAGATCACGAAAACCTTCATGGCCTCATTTATGAACAATTTCCGATGAGCAGCAACATGCTGAAAAAGAAGGGACCTCCCTGTCAATAGAAAGTCATGTCCCTCAAACCTGCCTCTGCCTCCACCCCCTTCAGACTTTCTGCCCTTCTGCATTGCCCACAGCTCTTAAGTTGAGGACATCAAGTTACTCTGCCTGCCGGGTGGCAAATGCTGTTGAACTAGGCTTACGACATGGGTGGACTCTTAGGGGCTGTGAGTGAGCTGCTTTGACCTTAGGCTTCAGCCACCAGTACAGGGTTTGGTCTTTGCAATGAGAGGGATGAAGGAAAGCTTTTGGATGCTAGTTGAGTGTTTGGGCCTGGGGTTTGCGCTCAGGGTTTGGGGTAGGAGCTAGAGTTTGGGCAGAGGGTTTGGGGTTTGACTGGGGGTAAGGGCTCGAGCCCCATCCAGTGCTTCAAGGCAAGTGATGAGGGCTAGGCATTAGCTTCAGGTGCAGGGTAAGAGTAAGGAGAAGGGCGCAGAGACTGAGGCTTCAGCACAGCAGTTTGGGTCTGGCCTTGGTGAATACAGGAGGGGAAGAGGCAAGGTAGCAGGGTAGGGCTTCAGGTTAGGGGTAGGGGCTTAGGCTTGGGGTAGGGGCCTCCCACAGGGGTTCAGGGCACAGGCCCACAGCACCCAAACAGGTCTCAGTTGGGGATAGCAGTGGGTTCTGTCAGCAGTCCAACAATCATCAGACCAGGCAAGGTGATGAGTCAGGTCCAAGCTCAGCACAGGAAGCTGTGGGAGATGACCTTGAATTTCAATACATGCAAGAGCATATTGCCTGTGGCTGGTGATTTCTGCACAAGTGGAAACATTAGCACTCAGCAGTGTCCAAAAGAGCCACAGTGAGAATGACAGCCAGTCAGAAACAGAGTAGCTGCAGCTGGAGACATCCCACCTGTGACAAAGGAACAAATGCTCCAGAATGACTCACTCATAATAAAGCCTCCAACTGCAAAATCTATGTGGGAGAGGATTGGAAGGTAGTTGACTGCTGCTCAGCCCTCCTGGTTGACTTCCAAACTGCTCCAAGACATTGCAGTGGAGCTTCCACACCCATGCCAGAAAGCTGCAATGTGTGAATACTCTCAGGTCACATGTTTTTAGTACCTAGACAGTAGGAACAGGCTGATCAGTACCGTCACTACTGTTGCGTGTTGAATGTATAAATGTTTGTAGCTTCACAGTTACTGCCATATATTGAGTGTATCTTATAAAGAGCTTATATTGTGGTAGTCATTTAAGTTACATAATAGTTTTTTTTTTTTTTTTTTTTTTTTTTTTTTTACAATTAAACTGTAGATGTGTAGTTTACAAGTTTAGGAGTGTGTGTATTGCTTCCCATATCCTAAATTGAACCATAGCTCAGCTGGTCTGGGCCATTTGCTCAAGCTACATTATCACATTAATTGCCATAGTCAGAACGATGCAGACTTAGCAATGGATACACTGATTGAATAGGCTTTACCTATGGAATGATTAGAAAAGGCCACTCACTTTTCCTGACCCTAGATGGGACGAGACCTGAGCAGCTGCTAACTGCCAGAAACTGAACAAAATTCAAAATCAAGTAGAGACCTCTGAGGACTGTTAATAGCTCTGGGGTGAGGAGCAGGGGGTACCAGTTCTTCACCATGATATTGTTAAGCCTCTTGTAATCTATACAGGGCTGTAGTCTTCCTCCCCTCCTCCAGCATGAGGAGCCACTAGGAGAGGTAGATAAACCACTGTGCCAGATAGTCCTTGAGGTATTCTTTGAGGGCTGCTAATTCAGGGTGGCAAGGCACCTCCTTTCTTGGGATCAGGTCAACGTGGCAGTCATATGTGTCATAGAGTGGTAGCGTTTCTTCTGCCTTCTTCTCCAAGACATCTGTAAAGTCACTCATAGTGTTTTGGAGGGAGTAGGGCAGTGACTGAGGCAGAGGCAGAGTTACAGTCCTGGAGCCTGGGTGATTCAGGGCGGCAGGCTGTGGGGCTTGGCAGAACTCTGGTGGTGCAGGGATCTTGGTTCTGAGGCTGTCTGTGGTGAGAACAGAGCCATGGTCTGTAGGTGTCATACTTGGCCCAGTTAGCGTGCAATTATGTTCCTTGTTTTTTGCCTTCCAGGGGAGTGTTGTAGGGCTCTTGGCACCAATCAAGTCCATGGCAGCCATGCAGCCAGGCAACTGCTCATAGAGTGCAGAGCCAGGGACGTGGGAAACTCTGGACCAACTCACATAGGTGCTGTGGTAGGAGACACAGTCATAACATAATCCTATATGTCACACTATGAAGGTTCAACAGTAACAACTGAGACAGTAACATAATAAAAAATATGTTTACTTCCTCACACAACCTCTTGGATTAGTAGCATCCATTAAAATAATGTGATTACTAATTTAGAAAGGATAACCCCAAACCGTCGATTACTGCGTTATTAATTGGAAACACTGCTTACCCCAACTTGAAAGCTAGCTTATTCACTCTCTTAGTGAGAGGACTGTCAACTTCCAGGAGTTACCTTAACCCAGTGTCCCAGGAAAAGGGGAGGGGGGGGGGATACTCACGGTCCAGCTGGAGAGGATCATCAGGTCACGTTCCCATCCCCTGCTCAAACTCTCTTAGCTTCCAAGTCTCTTTTTATATGGCTGGGGCTCTGGGCAAACACTGCTTTTGCTGACCTTTGCAAGTTCCACAATCACTGGACTGTTTGTTTTCCTGCTTGGAAAGACCCTGCTAGCGAGGCAAGACCACAATACCTCCATGTTGCTTCTTCCCTCCCTGGGGGTCCCTGCAGTTTCGATTCCCCAGACTTATCAGGTGGCACACTTCTTTAGTCCTGTCTATTCTTCTATTCCACAGCCTTGTGCATATAAGTCCTTTAACATATCAGTTGACAAACTTCTTCAGTCTTGTTAACTATTTACTTGCTCGTCACTACAGCAGGAGAAAGCCTCACAGTCACAGCCCCTGGTACTCACAGGTGATTCGAACCACCCTGATGTCTGCCAGAAGGGCAGTGCAGCTGGGCACAAGGAATTGTGCAGATTTCTGGAATTCACAGAAGATAATTTCTTGGTGAAGGTGATTGATGAGCTGACTAGGAGAGATGCTTTGTTGGACCTGATACACTGGAGGGCATGGCTGCTATTCAGAGGGCCTTGACAGGCTGGAGAAATGGGCTAACAGGAACCTCCTGAAATGAAGGAAAAGCAAATATTGTGGCTCGAATTTGGGTGGAATAACCCCATGCAACAGGGCAGGCTGTGTCCAACTATCTAGCAAGCAGGTCTGCAGAGAAAGATCTGGGGATTCTGAAAGACAAGAGCTTGAAAACAAGTCTGCAGTGTGTCACTGCAGCAAATGAAGGCCAACCACACCTTGGGTGTATTAGTAAGAGTGCAGGCAGCAGGCCCACAGGGAAGTGATCCTTACCCTCTCTTTAGTACTTGTGAGAATACCTCTAGAGCATTGTGTCCAGTTTTGGACTCCCCAGTACATGAAGGACATTGACGTACTGGAGCAAGTCCAGTGGAGGCTCTCAAGATGCTCAGGGGACTTGAGCACATGATGTACAAGGAGATGGTGAGGAAACTGGGCTTGGTCAGCCTTAGGAGGAGAAGGCTAATGCGACACCTTTTTGCTATCTACAACTACCTGATGAGTGGATACAGAGAAGACAAAGCCAGGCTCATCTCAGATCTGCACGGTGATAGCACAAGAGGTAAGGGACACAAGATGGAACATGGGAAATTCTTATTAGATATATGTTTCTATTTAATTTATTATTGTTATTATTATTTACCATGAGAGTGGTCAAGTACTGGAAGAAGTTCCCCAGAAAGGTCACGGAATCTCCACCCTCGGAGGTGTTCAAGACTTAACCAGACAAATCCCTAACAATTTCATCTTCTTAGACCTGCTTTGAGGAGGGGTTTAGACTAGATGACCTCTGGGGGTCTCTTCCAATTATCCTATGACTCTAAGATTGCAGATGCTTTGAATCAATAACATCTTCTACTATTTTGTGTGTAGAACACCAAAGTGTTAACACTGCTGTAATGTAAATTACGTGGTAGCTAAATGCTCAAAAAGAAGAAGGTATTTATTTTCTCCAGTCATAGATGGGAGATTCATCCATCCCAAAATCAGATTTCTAGTGTATAGATATCTATACCAAAACTTGTATTGCCTTTGTGCAGGTAATGGATAGAATTGGTCATATCTCAGGTGTGATTCATCTCCTGAGGTAGGGGTGGGCTTTACAACCAGGTTCACCTATCTGCATTTCTGTGTCTACAGGATATGTGTGCACATGTGAGCTATCCCTCCAAAGCTCCTGTTACAGTACATGGAAATCTATGGCTCAATCTATTTGTCCACACATAGGAATCTTGCACCATCAGGGAGGCCCCCAGGTCTTCTGTCTAACCTCCACTTTCTGCTCCACAAGCCAAGGGTCTGCCTTGTGTTGTACTTACCAGCCCCTGGAGATAGTGTATGGCATCTCAGGTGTCACAAGAAAAGTGTGTCTAGGCAGGCGGCAAGTCCTCTTTCATTTGTAAAATGAACCTGAAACAACAACACCAGCTGTGGATGTCTGTATTGGAGATGTCTGAAGGTAAGGGAGATGGATCCTTCAGGAGTCAGTCTCCTGACTCCTGCTGGAGTGAGGGTCTGCTCTTCTGAACCTAAATCATAAAAACCCTTCCTGCAGTAAGTGCAAAAGGAGAAACACCTTGAGGACAATTCACACTCTTCCGTCACCCCCATCAAATACCTCTTTTAAAATGAGTCCTCTTTAGTTTTGATCTTCACTGAATGGAACACACTACAGTGTGTTTCAAACACAGAATACATGTAGAACTACTCCCACTAATGCTTTTTTCCTGATTTTTAATCTGTTTTTCATTTTTCTTGGTGCAATTCATGACAAAAAATGAATGAGGACATTAAAAACAGGTCAGGAAAATCATCCTACTGGCATTTGGAAACCTTTACAAATGTCAATACCTGTCTTTCTAGTTTCCTCATGATTTACATTGTGACCATGTCTGGGAACATCCTCATCATTGTGCTGTTTGTGGCTGATTAGCACTTTCATAACCCATGTACTTCTGCTTGGGAAATCTGCCAATGTTCCACTGTCATGCCCAAGACGCTGGCCAGTTTCCTGAGTGGGGAAGGAAAAAATCAATGTTTTTGGCTGTATTACTCAGAATTATATTGTTTAGTTTTCTACCGGGTGCAAAATCTTATTGCCTGTTGGCAAGGTCTTTGTGATTAGGATTAGCAAATAGGCAAAGGATTTTATTATGAAGCTTGCATGAGTGAACAATGCTGCTTCAACTAGTAACTGTGTCTTGGCCATGTGGTTCCTTAGTTACTGACATAACGTAATCTTATTGACATAATGGTATCTCCAATGCAAAAGTCAACTTTCTGTGCCCCACCCCCTTACAAAATTGTAATTTTGTTGTGGGATGTTATAAAGCCGCTGCCTCCAGCGGGCTTTGGGATGCAAGGATTCCTGTCTGGGCACTGGAGCCCAGCCTGGTGCACCGAGGGGATGCCTCTCCAGCCCAAGCACGGCTGCTGCTCTCCTGCTTGTAAATTCAACCAGTAGTGAGGCTGAGTGTGTATCCCAGACACACACACACACACACACACACACACACAGCAGATTAAGGGAAAATGCAAGCACTCTGTCCCCCTCCCCCACAGCTATTGCCAAGGTACACGGGCACTATGACCTGTGATCCCCACTCCAGCTGCTGACACTGAGACCCTCACTCCACTCACCCTGGCCACCCTCAGAAGCTGATTTTCAAGTATGCTGGCCCAACAACCCATGGTCCTGCTCCGGTGACTGATGCTAGGACCCTCTCTTGCCCCAATTACTGGCACCACAGACACAAGAGCCATTATCACCTGAGGTCTGACTCCAGTTTCTGGGCCCACTCACTCTTGTCTCTCCACCTAGATCTTACAGCACTCACAAATGGGATATGAAGACTCGAGCTGCAAGAAAAAACGTGAGTCCTGGTTAAGGTGGATTGGAAAGGCACCATTAATACTACTGCAGAAGGTCAATATCTTGAAGGGTTAAACAATCACAAAGTCAATCTATCTCATGGGCCATGGTGTACCTCCACAGGCTTGACCTGCGTATTCAGTCAGCAGCTAAAGCCTCATTACATCTTCCTGCCTGTACCTGTGATTCCATGTTCTACCCAAATACTAAAGACAGTGTCTTGGGGATCACTCAGCTGGCTGGTTTGATCCCAGATGTGCAGGCTGGAAGGCTGCATAGAATTACCCACTCCCAATATAGCATTATTTGATCTGCAGAGCTAAAGGAAGGTATTGATAAAGATTTTGAGAGACTGTGGGTGGCAGTTGAGTGTAGCAAACATGAGAGACAATTGATTTTGGATAAAACAGTGATCAAAGTGATCCCAGTCACACATGAAGAGGACGAGGTGTTCTTCGAATGGGAGATCCCTCTCCAAAAGTTATCTTCCCAAGTCTACAGAATTGGAGGAAGGAGGAATTTGTGAAATGGACCAAGCTACATTGTCAAGGTTGTGGTATTTCAAGCTTTGGAAATGACACTCTCAGTAATGCTGGGCAGTAAAGTCATAGGGGCATTCCCCATAGGAAGCTTGTAACTGTGTTGTAATTATGAGCGAATGTAAATGCTACCAGGGAATTCCTGGCTAGAGGAAGAGGGGAGACCCTAAAAGAGATCAGCAGGCATTGTTTGGTGGAGAGCAAAACTTGCTCCCGTATTATTGTCCTCCTGTACAGAACGCCCATATTAAGAGACACAATGTATTATGTGAGTTACTGGCAAATGAAGTTGCCTACGCAAAGGTGTCTAGTACCATCTCAGAGGTCCTAAGATATCTGACATCCATACAGGGCTGGTAGATCCGGCATAGTGCCTATGGGAGACTTATGCCTTTCTGGAGCAGCAGAGAGACACCAGCTGAGATACCCAGAGTATTTCAAGTGGCATGACATACATGTCTGTATGTGGCCAACTGAATCCCATGGAAAGAAATGAATCCCTCCCTGTCTATTGGCTTTAGGATAAGATGAATCATGCCTTCACTTCTCTTGACAGCTCTGACTGGGGGTGGGATTCAGCTGCCTAAAAGAAAAAGAAAAAAAGAAAAATCAAGTGACTTTGCAGGTAAATCACTCTAATAGTGTTTTTATTGAAGTATCACTCTCTGGAGCTGCTTCTCTTTTCCAGTTGGATGAATGGGAGTGGCTGTTCCACCGACATGTGTTCATCTTTTAGCACTGCTACTGCCCAAGATAGGATAGATGAGACCATATCCAGTATGTAGGGTATTTCTGAAGGGATCCAGGCTATTGGCAGTGAAAAGCAGATTTCTGCACAACACAGTCTTGAGCCAAAAGCTCCTCTCATTGCATTGTCCATTGCCTACTACCCCACACAAGCTGCAAGGCAGAACATTTTCTGTGCTAGTAACTCTCTGGAGAAAAGTCTTCTCTTTAGGGCACGCTTCACCTCCACATTCCTCAGGGTGTAGATCAAAGGATTGAGGACTGGCGTGACAACATTATACATAAGTGTGGCTATCATTGTCCAGCTGGGTGAATTCCCTGAGGAAGGTGGCGCATAGTTAAAAATAACAGGGACATAGAATAAGGCCACTACTGTGAGATGGGAGATGCAAGTGGAGAAGGCTTTCTTCCTTCCCTCCTTGGACTGGACTTTCAGCCGGAGGAAGGAAAAAATGTATAGGTAAGAAAAGAGTATGAAGACAAAGGGGCCTATTGCAATACTCCCTGTGATGATGTTGAGAAGGTTCAGGTTGAGCTGGCTGCTATTGCAGGCCAGTTTCACCAGGGGCTTAATTTCGCAGAAGTAGTGTTGGATGTGGTTGGGGCCACAGAAATGGAGCCGGGAGGTCATGACTGTGTGCATCAGAGCATGAAGGAAGCCAGTAGTCCAAGTACCTACAGCCAGCTGCAGGCAGGCCTGTGGGCTCATGATCAGGGTGTAGCGCAGGGGGTTGCAGATGGCCACGAAGCGGTCATAGGCCATGACAGCCAGAAGCAAATCTTCGCTGGTTCCCAGGAAGTAGAAGAAGTGGAGCTGGCTTAGGCAGCCAGTGTAAGAAATGCCCTGGTGCCCCGAGAGGAGCCCAGCCAGCATCTTGGGCATGGTAACTGTGGAGAAGAAAATATCTAGGCAGGAGAGGTTGTAGAGGAAAAAGTACATGGGGGTGTGTAGCCGGGGTTCACATGCCACTACAATCATGATTGCCATATTCCCCAGCAGGGTAGACAGGTACAGCAGTAAGAACAGCATGAACAGGAATTTCTGTAGCCCTTGAACATTGCTCAGGCCAAGGAGGATGAACTTCCTCACCTCTGTCTGGTTATCCATCCCTGCAGGGAAAGAGAAAATAACTTAGCAGTAACTTGCTATCTTTCTGTCCTGAGCTACTGCATCCATTTCCCAGCCTCCTCTTCCATAAGATGCATCATCAGCTGATGCTACCTCATAAATGGAAAAGATCAGATACTGAGTCTGGAAGGGGAAACAAAAGAATTCCTTGATTTCCCACCCCAGTTGTTTCAACAAATACTGGAACTGTTGTAACCTATGTGGTCAATACTGATGCTGGAACTGCCACCTGTGTACCAGCTCACTGAAAGGAATGGCATGTTTGAGAATAGCAAGCAAAGAAAATTATGAGGAAGAAAGAAAAGCGGGCAGGCAGGCAGGAAGAAGGGAAGGGAAGAAGGGAGGGAGGAACAGAGGAAGGAAGGAAGGGAGGAAGGAAGGTTGGTTACCTAATGTTTACATGAAGATTACTCTGAAATACTGCAGGTTTTCCTTTTCTATATCAAAGAAGGGTCCTCTAATATGGTTTCTTCATTCCAATTCCTAGCTGAATAAACTGTATCTCTCCCAAAACTGAAAGAACTATGGTAGTATAGTAGGTCACATATAATACACTGCTTTCAAAGAGGATGAGTTCTGGCTGTTCAGTGGAGTCAGAAAACCTTTATAGAGTACTCTCTGCCACTGAAACAATCACATTTATTTCCAGCAAAGGAAAATTTCTGTCTCTCTGATAACTCCTCTTGGGATCAAGCCTCTGAATCTTACGGGACTTCAGTTCAGAAAACATCAAGGCATAGTGTTTTAGGGACACAGAAATCTAATGATGTTGTGGGGAGTTGAACTGATCACTGATAAAATAACAGTTAGTTTTCCTCTTCTTCTAGCCACATCCTGTTAATATTAGTAATGATTATTTGTACAGCAAGCTCTCATAAGCAGGAGGAAGGTGTCGAATCAAAAAAAATGAAATTGAAATGTGCAAGGCTATAACACCTAATTCTCAGGAAGACTAACAGTTTTAATGGGGAATTTCCAACAAGTTGGTTACATCTTTTTGAAATTCCCAAGTAAAATAAGTTGAGTAGGTATCATGGCTTCATTGGACCTGACACAACTACACAGTTCACCTCTGTCTCTGACTTAACAACTTTTGCCCCCTTTATAGTCCTTATTTTATGTATTTATTTATGTATTTTTAGCTTCTAAAGATGGAGATAACAAACTATGATTTTTTTTTTTTAAGACCTCAAATACCTAAAATAGCACCCGATAATGCAATGGTAGACACATGCATTCAGGGAGTGTTTTCAGAATATGTATGCTTCAGAGATGAAGCTGATATAAGATCTCATACCCATGACTCAGTCCATTACCTGAACACTTGTACTGGAACCATTGTTCTCAGTGCTGTTCTGTGCACAGGATAGCTAAGATGATTAAGGCTACAAAAAGGTTTTAGGATTACTCTGGTGATATCTAAGCATTTCTCTGTAGTTTCTCATTCAAAACTTCAGCAGACAACCTCTGATAACATACATGAGACTATTTATGTGTGAATATTTTAGTTATAAGACAGGCACTTGTTGCTAGTCTGTGGTACGAATGGATATGATACGCGTGAAGGCAAACGGGAATTTATTAGAATCATTCAGAAACTCAAATCAGCTCTAGAAGTAGGAATGCAGTGTTGTTTCAGAGGTCCTAGCACCTGAGTGTAATTCAGCTTGACAACCACCAATGCCCTCAGGATGCCAAAGGTGTTTACAGCCCCTGACTCCTACTGCACATAAGTGCCTGTAAGCGAGCATCTTCATGTGGTGAAGTTTTTCCATTCTCACAATGGCACAGTGCAACAAGACCTCAGTGCCTGGAATACCATCCTGCCAGTGACCTGTGAATGCTTCCATGGACAACAGTGCTGTTACATTGATATGGGCATCCATATCCACTGAGACTGCATTAAGGCTTCCTGGATATCACAATGTGACCGCAACGCAGGCAAGAGAGGGTCGGATACTAGTGGAAAGAGACACTCAAGGTTCATAAGGAGTTAAACAGGATAGGTTCAGTAAAGGACTTACTTACACTACAAGCTGCATGGGGAGCCCCAGGAACTGCGAGGAGGGGTTGCCAATGGGAGGCTGCTGGAGTCATGAGTCGGATGCAGGAGTCAGATGTCCAGGCGGGACTCGACTCGTTCCTAAGGGCTCCTTAAATCTACTAGAACTATTTCATTATCTTAGCCGTGCTAACCTTGAGTAGCTCCTGCCCGGGAAGCAGCTAGACGTTGTTGACAAAATGGAATATGCATGCCTGGCCATGATGGGAATTTGGTCAGTGTGTGGTTCCACACGTTGGGCCTGCTACCACGCACTCTGCCAGTCACTGACTCCTCGCCAGATCTTCCGCAGGCGTTCTCACTACACACAAGAATCCTCCCCATGACTTGTATGCCCTTTCTTGTCTTAGAGAAGAGAGAGAGAGAGAGAGAGAGAGAAGAGAAAAGAGAGAGACAGAGTGAGTAATTAAAGGAGTAGTGTCAGGCAGAAAAGTCACCAGTAGGATTTACAGATGAACCGTGTCAATGAAGAAGCCGTTGTTGTGTTGTGTATCAAGGGGCTGGGAAGGAAGCCGAAGTAAGAGGGAGAATTATGAAAGAGACCAAACATTGGTAAGGAAAGCTGAAGCAGTCTGGTTTCTAAGAACAGACAGGGCTGGCCCAGACCTAGGAAGCAGGGAGGTGGTGTGAGAGGAATGAGGGAGGAAGGTTAGCAGAAGGGACCCACACAAAGCAGGACACATGCTGACATGCTTGTTCCAGCCCAAGAAAAAGCCCTACACCTCCTTCTCCATGCAGAGCAGTGGCTAGCCATCCTTCTAGGCTTGTGTATATAAAGACTCAGGTCCAGCTACAGGGACGTCAGTGATGACCTCTATGCCATCAGGTACTGCCTGCCAGTAGACGCCTCTTGGGACTCTAGGGTCTTGCAGCAAAAGGATCCACTACTGCTGTCCTCAAGGTGCAAATCTGCACTGTGCTTAGCATCCCAACTATCGTCTCCTTCCAGAGCATGGCTGCATTTACCGCTGGCCTCAGCCAAGACAGCCTTTCCAGGAACTTAGAGCACTTTGCTGAAGCACTCATAGAGAACATCAATGATGGTCTTGGAAACCTCCGAGGATGGAGACTTCACAACCTCTCTGAGAAACTTGTTCCAGTACCTGACTGTTCTCACGTTGAAAAAGTTTCTCCTTATATCCAGTTGGAAGCTCTCTGGTTTCAACCTATGACCATTGTCTACCATCCTCCCACCTCACATCACTGTGGAAAGCCTGGCTCTGTTCTTCTCAAGACTTTCCTGAAAGCACTGGATGACCATTATTAGGTCCCCCCACTCAAGCTGCCTGTTCTCCAGGATGAACAAGCCTAGTTGCCTCAGCCTCTGCCCATGGGACAAGTATTGCAGCTCCCTGGCCATCTCAGTGCCCCTCTGCTGAATTTGCTCCAGCTGATCAATGCCTTCCTTGTATTGGGGGGTCAAAACTGGGCACAGTATCCTTCATGTGCTCTAACAGGTGTTGAACAAAGGGAAATAATCACCTTCCTTGATCGACTGGCTATGCCCCTCTTCACACAGCGCAGCATGCTGTTGGCCTTCTGCACTTCCTGGCACACTGCTGGCTCTCGTTAAGCTTGCTCTCCACTAGGATCTCCAGGTCCTTCCTCAAAGAGCTGCTGCTCAGTCAGTAAGTCCCCAGCCTGTGCCGTTGCAAGGGGTGCTGCCTTTCCAGGCACAGGACTCTGTGTTTGTCTTTGTTGCATTTCATAAGGTTCCTGTTGGCCCATTCCTCTAGCCTCTCTTGGTCCTTCAGAATGGCAGCTCTGCCCTTAAGCATATTGACTGGCTGCCCTTGAGAAGTGTGCATTCCATGACCTCCTCCAGATCACTGATAAAGATGTAAAGGAGGACAGGTCCCCGGATAATTCCCCGCAGTATTCCACTCATTACTGGCTTCCAAGTAGAGTACAACCCACTAACCATGACCCTCTGAGTGCCATCATCCAACCATTTTTTTTTAACCAGTTAAGTTGCCCACCTATCCAGACTGTAATGTCCTAACTTGAATACAAGAAGAGACCATGTTGTGGGAGACAGTGTTGAAAGCCTTGCTAAAGTCAAGGTGGATGACATCTATTGCTCTTCCTGCATCCATAAATCTAAGCATGTTATTATAGAAGGCTATCAGGTTGGTCAGGCATGATTTATGCTTGGTAAATCCATGCGGATTGTTCCAAACTAACTTGCTTTTCTTAATGTGCCTAGAAATGTGTTCCAAGAGGCCTCGTTCCATGATTTTCCCAGGGACTGAAGTCTGAATATTTTTGTCACAAACTTGTATGAGAGCAGGGCAGGGCATCCCCATTTGTTGGAGGCAAAAAGGAGGATGAGGTGTGTGTGGGTGTGAGGGAAATGGGGGGACAAATCTTGTCCTTGTGTATGAGGGTTTCGGGCATGTCCAGGGGAGCATGCCTGTGTGGAGGGAAAAGGGGACCAGGCATGTCCATGGCGGTGGGGTGAATGGGGGTGGGGCACGTCTGTGTGCTGGGGGAACGGTTCACGTCTGTGTGTGAGGGGAACTGGGACAGCACATGGGTATGTGAGGGGAATGGGGGACAGGGCGTTTCTGAGAGGTACGATTGAGGAGACAAGGTGTGAGTGGGGAATGGGGTGGGGTGGGGCTTTCTTGTTGGGAGGATGAGGAGCATGTCAGTGTGTGAGTGGTGCATGTCCTTGTGCAAGGCGAGAGAGAGGGAACATGACTGAGGGGAACGTGGTACGCATCTGCATGGGGAAGTACAGGGACAGGTTGGGGAGAGGGGGTTATGGGTGAACTGTGGTGTATCTGGGGATTGTGGCACACTTGTAAGTGAGAGGGGCATGAGGGTTTTGGCTTGTTGATGAGGGGCATGGGGAGAAGTATTTGGGGAGCATGTGTATATGGAGGACCAGTTGGGAGCCATGTCAGGACAGTAGCGGTGTGTGAGAGAGACCTGCTGTGGAGAATACAGTATGTTGTGAATGAAAGAGAAGAGGAAGCATGTAAATGGTGGTCCAAGAGAAGATGGGAGGACCTGATGTGGGAGGCTGCAGGGACAGGGAGGTGAGGGAACCATTGTGGGGCATATGGGGCTACAGCAGAAAAAGGGGTGGGGGGGGCGGGTGTGCACACACAGTGTGGGGATGTTTCAGAGTTGTGGCAGAGGAATGTTTGTGTATGTGTGGGGTGGGAGTCTGCACACAGGGGTACCCTGCATGGAATAGGTCTGGATTGTCACAGGGGAAGGAGGGCGTATTCACGTACGCACATGTGTCTTCTCACTGCATGGATGTGGCGGGGTTGAAGCAGAGAAGGGAGTTGTGTGCGACAGGGATGTAGGGGCCTCATGGAGAAGGATGTGTCTTGATGGATACAACAGGGAAGGCGTGGACCACAGCACACCTTGCCCCTGGATCAGGTTTCCCTCCTCCCTCCCAGTGCCTGACTTTCACTTTCATTTTCTATCTGAGCCTTGTCTCCCAGAAGAGGAGGAGAGAGGCTGGCCAAGCACACAACAGCATAGAAGGCAGGACAGGAGCCAGGGCAGAGCAAAGCTGCTGCAGCCCAGAGAGGTGAAGGTGAGTCCCTTTCCCCAGTTCCTCCCCTCCATCCCCCTATGCAAGCAGTTAGGGGCACTCAAGCTGGGGTGTGACTTTTCTTCATCCCAGCAAGCTGCAGGTGGGGATAGAAACAAGTCCGAAGTTGCTGCTCTGGGTTTGCCCTGAGATGGAGCAAGGGGAAGAGATGGCTGGGACCCTGTTCTCAACACCCCTGGTCTTTGCATGCAAACCCCTTCTCCTAAGTGCTCAGCCCCTGAGTTTGGACCCCCTTACCCCGTAAGCCATTTGTTTGTGGATTTGCAGCTCAGCTCTCAACTAACTAAGCTCCCCTAAGCTTCAACGATGTGTCCTAACCTATGCTTTGCTCCCTGCTGGTGTGTCTGTGCTGGGAGCCTCTCTCCCATCATCCCTCTTGTCCTAGGTCCCTGCCTGCAGCCATTGCTCTGTTCCCCACCCTTGTTGGCACCCTTCTTTAGCCACTCAGCAAACTAGCAAAGTTCACATCTCTGTTTGTGGCATAGTGTGGAGTGCTGCCCCCATCACCTGACTGAATGTAGCAGAATTGGGCCTTTAAGCCGTGGGCTTTTAGAAGCTGAGCTGAGCATTTCTGTCGTGAGACAAATGGGAAGGGGCTCTGCACCTCTACTCAATGTCAGCGTTGCTTCCATGGCAGCGTTTGCAAGAGGGCAAGAGGAAGAGGTGAGTCAGAAGGAAGCTGGTGCAAAGAATGTTTTGACTGGAAAAATGAGGTAGGATGAAAATGAGTGTTCCTGTTTGGACTGTGAGGTATCCACACCCTGTTAACCAGCCTGTCTCCCTGTCCCCTCTGCTGGCTGTGCTTGTCATGAGCAAAGGCATCTGGAATCTGCATGGCGGTGCCCATTTGCCTGATTGAGACCACACAGAGGCAGGGCCTGGTGGTGCAGCAGAAGACCCTGCAAGTGCTGTCAGAATTCCTGCAGCCTGTGGTGGTAGTGGCCATCACAGGGCTGTATTGCACTGGAGAGTCCCACCTCATGAACAGGCTGGCTCGTGAGAGGGTGGGTGAGAGAGGTAGTGATCCAGGCAGGTCCCAGCTCTGGATAGCCAGGGTGCCTGTGTTTTCTTGCTCTCTATCTAACACTGTTGAGCCCCTCGTGTCCTCTCCACAGGTTTCTCCCTGGGCTTCACCATGCAGCCCCATACCAAAGGTATCTGGATGTGGTGCGTGCCTCAGCCCTGCTGGCCTGGACACACTCTGGTGCTACTGGACACTGAAGAGCGGGGCGATGTGGAGAAGGTGTGGGAGAAGTAGAGACTTCCTTTTGTGGCAACAGAGCACTTTGTGGAAGCTCTCAAGGGTCCAGCCATGTGGCAGGACTCAAGGTGTTCTCATTGCCTGCACTGGTGTGCCAGGAAGAGACAGAGGCTGTGGGGAAGGAGGCTAGTGCAGAGCTAACTGGGTAAAGTCTTCTGGCTGATGGAGTCCCTCTTGGCATCCTTCACCTCTGCCTTTGACTGTCAGAGCCCTCGTTCTATCTGGTATCCTGGCTGTCTGCAGGCTACTGGAACCAGTCTGTGGCTGGGCCCATGCTGGTTGGTGGGACACCCCTTCTCCCCAGGCACTCTCCCTCTCATTCTGGTTCTTTGATTACTGAGCAGCCGTTAGGCTGGTGGACCTTCTGATTTTCTTGTACTGGTGAGCTGAGGACTGGACACAGCATTGCAGAGGTGGTCTCACCAGTGCTGAGTAGAGGGGAAGGATCACTTCACTTGACCTGCTGGCGACACTTCCTAGTGCAACCCAGGATGCTGTTGGCCTTCTTTGCTGCAAGGGTGCAATGCTGGCTCATGTCCAGCTGGTCATGTTGGATGTGAGCCAGTTGGTTGGATATGTTGTCCACCATGGACCCCCAGGTCCTTCTCTGCAAAGCTGTTTTCCAGACAGTCAGTCCACAGCCTGTCCTGGTGTATGGGGTTATTTCTCCCCAGGTGCAGGACTCTTCAGTGCCCTTTGCTGAGCTCCATGACATTCCTGCTTGTCCATTTCTGCGGCCTGTTGAGATCCCTCTGAATGGCACCACCACCATCTGGTGTATCAGCCACTCCTCCCAGTTTTGTATTGTTGTCAAACTTGCTGAAGGGTGAACTCTGTCCCATCATCCAGGTCATTAAAGATGAGGTTAAACAGTACTGGACCCAGTATTGACCCTGAGGTAAACAGCTGCTGACTGGTCTCCAGCTGAACTTTATGCTGCTGATCACAACCGCCTATGCCCAGCAGTTCAGAGAGTTTTGATTCCACCTCACTGTCCCTTCATCTAGTCTGCAGTTCATCAGTTTGTCTATGAGGCTGTTATGGAAGACAGTTTTGAAAGCCTTGCTAGAGTGAAGATAAACAACATCCACTGCTCTCCCCTCATCCACCCAGCCAGTCTTCTGCCTGTTGAAGGCTGACAGCTTGGTCAAGCATGATTTCTCCTTTCTAAATCCATGCCAATTGCTCCCAGTCATCCTCTTGCCCTTCATATGTTTGGGAATTGTTTCCAAGAGGATTTGTTCCATCACCTTCCCAGGGATCGAGGTGAGGCTGACTGACCTGTAATTCCCCGGATCCTCCTTCTTGCCCTTCTTGAAGGCAGGAGTGGCATTTGCTTTTTCCATGAACATGCCCTGACTGCCATGACCTTAATAGATAATTGAGAGTAACCTTGCAATGACATTGGCCAGCTCCCTCAGCACTCATGGATACATCCCATCAGGTCCCATGGACAGGTGTATGTCCAGTTTGTTTAAATGTTCCCTAACCCGATCCTCTTCCACCATGTTAGCACAGGTCTCGGGGACCTGAGATTCCTGAAGGCATGTCTTATCAGGAAAGTCTGAGGCAAAGAAGGCACTGTAAACCTTTGCCTTTTCCATGTCCTTTGTTACCATGTCCCCTGCCCCATTCAGCACTAGGCTCACGTATTCCCTAGTCTTCTCTTTGCTGCTGATATACCTGCAGAAGCCTTTCTTGTTGCCTTTCACATCCCCCAGCAGGTTCAACTCCACCACACTGCCACCACATCACCCTGCCCTCTAATCTTGACCCATAAGCTCTCAACTGACTCATCATCTGTCCCTAGGCAGAGCTCTGTGAATTCCTGCTGCTCTCTCACGTAAAGGGTGACTACTCCTCCTTGCCCGTCCCTCCTAAAGAGCCTGTAGCCATCCACTGCAGCATTCCAGTCATATGAGCTATCCCACCATATCTCTGGAACCAATGAGATTGCAGCCCTGTAACTGCGCACCGACTTCCATTCCCCACCCCTCCCCATTTGTTCCTCATGCTGTGTGCTCTAGTGTACACGCACTTCTGGCAGGCATGCTGGTTTTGCAGGAATAGGGTCAGAACTTGCCCCCCAGTTCTGCCCTCTGACCATTCCTCATTTGTGGGCACGCACTTGGGGTGGGCCCCCTTCTGCCCCGTTTTGTTCATTGTGAGGTCTCTTTTGTCATCAACTAAAGCACACAGCAGCACTTTGAAACCTCCAGCTCTGCCCTTCCACCACCATAAAGGCCTTCCCTCCACTGCACTCCTTGCAGCAATGCGTGCAGCTGGACAAACTGGGTTTTGTTGGGTGACCAGGACACCAGCTTCTCGAACTACTTCCAGCAGATTCCTCCCGTGCCCTTGGGCACTGCCAGCCACTCCAGCAAAGCATGGCCCCCATCAGGGGGTGGCCAGGCCATGCCACCCATGGCACTTTTCTGAATTGTTTTCTTAGGACAGCAAGTACAGAGTCATAGAGAGCAACCTAGACTTCTTGTGCACCAAGGAAATGATGCCCTGCTGTGGCATGCACCTGCATGGAGGATGGGAAAAGGCAATTGTGCATTGCACTGGGTGTCTCCAGGAAGCATCAAGGTGTGTCACGGCTCCTAAGATGCTTTTTCTTCATACTGAGCTCTGGCATAGGGACTCAGATGCCCCGTGGAAGCCAGCCTTCAGGAGAAAAGATGTCAGTGGGAGACTGGAGTCAGAGGGCGGAACACTAGCCATTCTTCAGCTACATCTGAAAGTCTCTTCTGGTTGTGCCCCACAGGTCTGCAGGAGAAGCAGGCAGAGGGCACAGACCACACTCTTCTGCACTCTTTATGTCTCAGTTCCTTTGCCGTGAAGTCTGGTTCGGGATTGCAAGTGCACTGGTGTGTTCCCCTGCAGTGCTTGTTCATATAAGTCACCTGAAGACTGGTATTTCCCTCACCCAGGCACTTCCCAGCCCACTTCAGCCCCCTCTCCAGCTCTCCCCACCTCCTCTCGCCTCTCCCCAGCCCATCCCAGCAGAGTAGGAGAGTCTGGGAATTACCCCACAGCAGTGCCCACCACAGAGTGCTGCAGGGATCTGGGCACTTGACACCAAGCCTGAGCCCCTCTGATGGGCACAGCAGCTCCTGGGGTGGGAGAGAGTGAGTGTCAGCCTCCCCATCAGCCCTGATGCCTGAGGCCAGCAATGGCACGAGGAAATGGAGGCCAGTAACTCTCTTGCCCCCCTGCTCTTGTCTCTAGGATAACAACCTCCACCTCAGCTGCCTGCAAGCCGCTCCTTACCCGCCCCGCTCCCCAGGCCAGCACAAGTGTCCTGATGCTATGGCTCCACAAGCAACTCCTGCTCTCCTTTCCCAGTGTAGGAAGAGCCCAGCCTTCAGGCACTGTGCTGAGAAGATCCTGTTTTATCACAGATATGCTATTACAGCAGCCAGCTCTGACACGGTGACAGACACATTCGCAGAAGGCCACTGGTCAGACAGGCCAGGTTCATGCCTCTGGAGAAATGTGATAAATACAAATATCTGTGTAGAGAGATGATTTTCACAGCTAGAATAACCAAACCAAAAAAAAAAAAAAAAAAAAAAAAGGCAAAAACCAGCCTGAAAGAAACAGGGAACCATTTGTGAAGAGAGGAGGGTGGCTTATCACTGTTAAAATACTGTACATTGAATCAATTGCATCAGTGTCTCTTTGATTCCTCATGCTGTAGATGAGCGGGTTCACTCTTGGAGGTATGACTGAGTACAGAATGGCCACCACGAGCTCCAGAGCTGGGGAGGAGCTGGACGGTGGCTTGAGGTAAAGAAATATTGCAGTGCTGACAAACAGGGAGACCACAGCCAGGTGAGGGAGGCACATGGGGAAGGCTTTGTGCCATCCCAGCTCAGAGGGGATCCTCAGCATGACCCTGAAGATCTGCACGTAAGACAGCACAATGAACCCAAAACACCCACAAGCTACATGAAAACTAACCACAGTAACCCCAGCTTCCCTGAGGTAGGAGTCAGAGCAGGAGAGCTTGAGGAGCTGGGGAACTTCACAGAAGAACTGGTCCACAGCATTGCCTTGGTAGAGTGGAATTGAAAATGTGCTTCCAGTGCGCAGCACCTCATAGAGAAAACCCCTGGCCCAGGCAGCTGCTGCCATTTTGGCACAAGCTCTGTTCCCTGTGAGTGTCCCATAGTGCAGGGGGTTGCAGATGGCCATGTATCAACGATAGGCCTTGCCAGTGAGAAGATAATATTCTGATGAAATGAAGAAGAAAAAGGAAAAAAAAAAAAAAGGAAATTAGTCCTCATGTTCCACAGGGAATTGGTTATGGATTTGGGGACAGTGGTAGAGATGGAGCCAAGGTCCAGGAGGGAGAGACTGAGAAGGAAGAAGTATATGAGGGTGTGAGGGCAGTGGTCGCAGGCTACAGCTGTGATGATGAGGCCTTTGCCCAGAACAGCAGCCAGGTGGATGCCCAGGAAGAGCGCGAAGTGCAAGAGCTGCAGCTCCCGCTTGTCCACAAATGCCAGGAGGAGGAACTTGGTGAGGAAGCTGCTGTTGGGCATTGCCTCCCTCTGGGCATTGGGGACTGTCCAGGGAGGAAAGGATTTGAGCAAAACCCATTCCATTTCATGTAGAAACCCTCCACATTCACTTTCCATGACTCTGGAGGACTTTGTGTCAGTTCCCTAGTTTGAACTCCAGTTTGTGTTGGCTGAGTGCACCATGAGGCTCAGTGACCTCTGCCCGTGGGCAACAGAGGAGTTAGTCCTGCTCTACAGCAGTGGGAACATGGTGGTGACAGTTCCTGGGGCTGGATGCCCTGAGTTGAGTGAAGGGGAGTTAGTCCTGCGACCCAAAGGGTATAATCTCATTTACCATTGCAAAAGATGAAATAAACACCATATCCAGCTGCTTCTTAGAGGAAAGAGGAAGGGATTCATCCGCTACTTTCCCCTCTTTGGAGGATTTATCTGTGTTTAACTCAATCAGCATGTTAGGGAAGCTGTTGCATCCAGTGTCCTTAACAGGGTTCGACTCTAGGTTTCCGCTTTATCCAAAAGATGATACAAAATGATTCTTGATAAGATGATGTGATTAGTATCACAGCTCGAGCTGGGTGCCTCCTCGAGGGACCCCCAATGGAAAATTCACTGGGTATTTATACCCCTGCGGGTTAAGTTCTTTGTCCATTCTCCGATTTGTTGCACCAATGGTTGCTCAACAAGTAGTAGCTTCTTGTCTCTTGGTTGGTTTCCCCGTTGTGTCCAGGTGGAGCTATGGTACTCAGTGGTCATTGCTGAAGCTGCTTTGTTACTTTCTTATCTCCTTGTTCGAACTGCCTCAAACAATTTTGGGAAAAGTTCAGCCATGTGCAGCCATAGGCTTCAGTATAATGTAGTTACTAGTACTAAGCAAATGTTATTACATCCAACAGTCCCTCCTTTTGTTTTCTGTGGGCATCCCTGCCCTCTTAGAATTGTTCCTGTTCGAGCATTCTCTGGTATCCTTGCATAGAACGCAGTAACATCTTTTGTAAGCAATCACGTACACAGGTAGTAACCCAACATGCCAATAACAGTATGATTGTTACTGGTAGTAACATCTCAATTAGGGAACCTTATAGGCTGCTCAACCACGAGGAGAGTCCCTGACTGGTGGACACATTACTTGTCCACTCACCCTCTAGGGTATGATCTTGTGTTCCTTGGTTGACTAGGGTTTGAGCTACCTCTTTTGGTGCAACCATGTTCTGGGGCTCGGGTGGCTTTTAGTTCTAATTTTAGCATAATCTCAGGCTCTGTTATGGATAATTTGGAGTGGGCCATCCGAATAGTAAGTAAGCTTATTAGCAACCTAATCATTTTGATAATTTGAAAGGAGTTGTCAGTTAGCCGATACTGTTAATGCATGTATTCTAGCCTCTATAGCCCATGGTTGATGTAATGGGCAGGAACAACAGCAGTTAATATGTCCCGCCACCCCGGCCTAGTTACACTTCTCCAGCTCCAACCTTGAGAGGTATTTATCCACTGGCCTCGGTAACACTGGTCACACCAACAAGGGCCACAAGGACCACAATTATTACATGTCGCCCGGAGCCACCCGTGTTGGTAAAATCTCAGTCCTCCCCCCCTTGGAGCAGCCTTCAGGAGGAGGACACTCCTGTAAGGGTGATGAAGACACCAGTGAGGGCAATGTTCTTTGTTCACGCTCTGAGACAGTTGGCTCGGCCAAGCAACCGGCGACTCACGTGTCCATGTGGCCCTGGAAAGGAAACAAGAGCGGCACATACTGGGAATTCCTTCAGTTTTGGGGAGCTGCAATGGCTTTATCTTCCAGGGTAGAGGTCCCACTCTCCTGGGAAGGTGGTGATTTCTTGACATGGGAATGATGGATCCAATGACCCTTCCCCACAACCTTTACAGCAAAATAAAGGTTAATAATACTGTATAGGGGCCCTCCCCTTTTGGTTCAAGTTTATTTTTTCCGCTGTGTACCTTAAGCATAACCTCATCACCAGGTTGAGTATTATGTATCTTGATTTCCGTAGGTACGGCCTGAGCCCATTGGGCTTGGTTCCATGCAAGTTAACACATATTTGGTTAACCGCTCATCCCCGTCCAAGAGGCTGGTCTTTGCTGGGATATAAGTCCCAGGTACAACTAACCGTCGTCCAAACAAAACTTCCACTGGGGACAACCCTACCGGCTGTCTTGGGGTAGTTCTAATTTCCCACAAAACTAAATTTAGAGCTATTGGCCATTTAAGATTGGTTTGTGTACGTACTCGTGCTAATTCAGCCTTAATGGTTCTGTTCATCCTTTCTACCTGCCCCGAGGACTGAGGGTGGTAGGGTGTATGTAATTCTCTATGGATTCCTATAATTTGATATAGTTTTGCTAAGATTCCAGCTGAAAAAGGAGAACCCTTGTCCAAATTTATAGATCCTGGTACTCCATGTCGAGGAACAATTTCCCTTAATAGAGCCTTGTTTGCTGTGGCTGTATCTGCCTTGCGAGTAGGAAAGGCTTCTACCCAACCACTTAGCTGGCTGACGATCACAAGAAGGTGTCTGTAGCCTTCAGCAGGTGGGAGATCAGCACGATCGATTTGTAGGCATTGGAAAGGGAAATATGCCCACAGGCAACTTCCTTCCTCAGTTTTTGGTCGAGTATCATTAAACCTCTGGTGCATCACACAGGTGGTGGTTACGCATTTTGCAACAGCATAAACTTCCAGAGCTGCCCAGTTTTGTAAGATTTGTGAGGCGATAGCTGATGGTCCTCCGTGTCCATGTTCATGGTGCCACCTAGCTATGGGGAGTACATACCTCGCTGGAAGGATGGGTTTATTACCTATGGTCCAAATTCCTTCCTCATTTGAATTGGTTCCCATTTTCTCCAATTTTCTTTTCCCTTCTTTGATATATCTTCATAGATTTTTTGCTGAGCTTAATATGTTTGGCCATTCTTGTGTGAGTCTATGTTAATTATAGAAAAGGGTTGTCGGGTGGCTGCTTTAGCTGCTCTGTCTGCTAGATTATTCCCTTGTGCCACATCAGATACTTCTCTTGTATGGGCCGGGCAATATATAACGTCAGTTTCTCTAGGGAGTTCAACTGCCTTTAACAACCCTTGCACTTCTTGTCCATTAGCAGTCATCTTCCCAGACGATGTAAAGAATCCTCTCTCCTTCCACAGCATTCCTGTAGCATGACATACCCCAAAAGCTCATTTAGAGTCAGTATAGGCGTTGATCCACAGGTTTTCTCCCAACTTCATGGCTTGTGTAAGAGCTGTTAGTTCTGCCCCTTGAGCACTAATGGATGGGGGCAAAGGACCAGCTTCGAGGACTTCAAAGAGCCTGGTAACAGCATACCCTGAACGTCATTTTCCATTCAGGCAGTAAGATGAACCATCAGTGAAGAGGGTTAGATCCGGATTTTCGAGGGGTACCTCTTTAAGGCCCTCTTGGGGTTTACTGGAGCTGATAATCACCTGTTCACAGGAGTGGTGTCGTGCCTCGTCTTCGGGTAGAGGCAATAGTGTAACTGGATTTAAAACGTTGCACCTTTTTAGGGTTATGTATGGGAAAGCGCGGAAGAATGTTGAGGAGATAGGTGATGGAAGCTAGCCAGACCGTTCCATGGGAAAAGGAGCATCAACAGGACATGTTGACCCACAGCCATGTAGCTGGGCCTATGCCAGTGTGGTGTGCACCTGGGCTTTGACTCGAGATTAGCGATGAGCTCAATGTGCCCACTGCGCATGTGTATAGTACACAAAACCCATGTATAGTGCCCCCCGGCGTTCCTCGCCATGGACCGACGCTCAGCGGTGCCAGGGACTCTCCCGCTCCTTTATTGCCTCGATCGGGAAATCGCTGGGGAACCCCCACTCAGACGCAGAGGTAATAAACGCTCAGCATTGACCTTAGTGTGCCTTGTGTTTGTGTATCTGTTCCTGCCGGGAGTCGAGGCATCGCCCCCGCCGGACCCTTACAGGTTACGTTATCTGCATGTAGAATCATAAGTTCATATCGGTGGGCTCTCTGTGGTGACAGTGGCTGGGTAGCATTTTGCGTTAGCAATAACTCTACTTCAAGAGGTACGTACACAGTCATCAGATGGCCCACAACTACGGGCCGCGCCTTCTCGATAATGGCTGCAGTTGCAGCTATCGCTGTAATACACCCTGGGGTGCCTTTAGCTCCTGGGTCTAACTGGGTTGAGTAATAGGCTACCGGTCTGCGATGAGGGCCTAACCTCTGAGTGAGCAGTCCGCTTGCTACTCCTTGTCTTTCAGGGGCAAACAGTTCAAAGTCTTTACTGTAATCTGGTAACCCTAATGCTGGAGCCAAAGTCAAGGCCTTTTTCACAGATAAAAAAGCTTTTTCTCGTTCTGAACCCCAGGCCAGTGGCTCCGCCTCTTCTCTCTTTCTTGCCTGGGCCAGGGGTTTAATAATTTCTCCTAGTCCAGGAATCCATGCTCTGCAGAATCCTACAGCCCCTAAAAATCCCCTTAACTGTCTCTTAGTTACTGGGCATGACAACTCAAGAATTGCTTTTACTTGATTCGGATCAATTAGTCTCTGTCCTTGTTTCAAAATAAAACCTAAATAGTTTACTTCCTTGACATAGCTGAAGCTTGGATAGGGATGCACGATGCCCTTTTTCTGCTAAGGCAGTACATAAGAAAACAGTGTCCCTCAAACACGTTTCCTAATTCCTACTGGCTAACAATATATCCTCTACATATTGTATTAGCACGGATTCTTTTGGAAGCCCAGTGTCTTCCAAGTCATTTTTAAGTATTCGTGAAAAAATAGTTGGAGACCGGTAAATCCCTCTGACAGTCGTGTCCAAGTTAACTGCTGTCCTTTCCAGATAAAGTCAAAGAGTTCTTGACTATCTTCAGCTATCGGTATACTGAAAAAGGCTGCTGTTAGGTGAATTACAGTGAAACACGCTGCCCAATGGGGTGTTCGTAACAATATAGTTGAAGGGTCAGGAACCACTGGCTGAGGAGCAATTACATATTGATCAATAGCTCTTAAGTCTTGTACAAATCGACACTCGGGGTCACCATCAGAATCTAACCTATTCTTTCTAACTGGTAAAACTGGGGTATTATACGGAGATTCACAGGTTTGTAGAATACCTGATTTTAGATAATAGTCTATCTAGTTTTGGATACTCCTTTCCGCCTCCTGTGGAATAGGGTATTGTTTAACCACAGGGGGAGGTCCTTCCTTTGTTCTAATTGAAACTGGACTGGCTGACTTTAACAGGTCTATGTCCATCCCCGAGCGGCTCCACAATTTGGGTGGGACTAATTTTAATTCAGGTGGAATTGGTAATTCTGTTATCCTTTTGTCCCCCATTTCAGCCAAAATACATGATCCCATAAAGATTAACTTTACCCCTTCCTGTTGGAGAGAGATTTGAGTATCCATCGTTTCTAGTAAGTCTCTTCCCGAGAGACAAGAAGGCGAATCTGTAGAAATTACAAAATGACCCCATACTCCCTTCTCTCCAATCGTGAATAGCATAGGCTTGGGCAATAGTCGTTCCCCTTTCCCACTTACCCGCTGTATTATAATTCTGTCTGATGATTTGTGTCCCTTGGGCTCAAAATTCAAATGGAAAGAGTAGCCCCTGTATCTACTAAGAATGGTACTTCATGCCCTCCAACTTTTCCCATCACTCGACCTTTAAAATCCAATGCTGTATTCCATGCATTCATCCCCATTTCCACAGGACTCCCCAGGTCCCCTGCCTCTTGTCATGCTTCTGAAAGTTGTGGCCTGTTTCCACTCCTGGTCCCTCCTTGTAATCCGCCCCTTCCGTGGGGTCTTAGGGGACATTCTCATTTCCAGTGCCCTTGCTCCCCACAGTAATGGCAGTGTCCTCTCTGTCCTGGTTGCCTGTCTCATACATTCTGACTCCACCTTCCTCCCCCAGATCTTCCCCGGCCTCTACCCCTGTTCCCTGGAATTCCCTCTCTCAGTACTGCCGCTAGCATACCCACTCCCTCTTTTCTCTGTTGCTGTTTCTCCTTAGTTTTATTCTCTTCCCTTCCATTATATACAAAGGTAGCCAAGTGCACTATTTTGTCCGTGGATTTTCCTGGCCAATTGGGAACATGCTTGGAGAAATATTTCTTTTATAGCTGCGGATGTTAGGTCTACGTAAGTAGAAGCTACTGGGGGTCTGTTAGCCTCCACCTCTGGGTCAATCCCTCCCCCAAACATTCTAATTTGCTTAAACATTCTGCACAGAAATGCCGAGGAGTGTTTGTCAATTTGTTGTTGACACTCCCGGATCTTAGACCAACTGGCAGTTCTCTGTCCAGCCAAATGTATGGCTTCCTCTCTACCCTATTTAGCTAATTGTAACTGCCAATAATCTGCTTCTATGTTATAATCCCATCCGGGATCCGCAGACGGTCATGCCGTTCAGGCAGCCGCCACTCCTCCCTGTTCAGCCCAACGACAATTTGCGTCTAGAATCACATGTTTCTCGTCGGGAGTGCATAGGGCTTCAAGAAGCATCTGCACACACCCCCAGGTGTGGTCATATGTGCGAAATATTCCCCTTCTTACTTGCAAAACTTTTTCTGGGTCCTCCCTAAGCCTGGGAGTTTGTTGACTCCATGCAATCAAATCTTGGGGCCCCCAGGGTCGGTAAACTCACGCAGTAGCTACCCGAGGTACCCCGTCCAGAGCTGGCGGGGCCACTCCTGGCACAGGATCGACTTACAAAGGGGCTTGAAAGGCGGAGGTGGAAGCCAAGGGGGGGGGGGTATAGAGAAGCTGAAGCAGAGGGTAGCGCATAGGGTGGAGTGGTTTCCACAAGTATTTTAGCAGCTGCACTACTTACAGTATTCTGAGAAGAAACATTTCTCTTGTTTTTAGATGTCTCCATTTTTCTAGTGAATGCCCAATTATCCCATACATACCAATATCCATTTGTCCCAGGAATTTGTCTTCTAGATGATGTCATAAAAAAGGTCAGTTCTTGTTGGTCAAAAGTCCCTTGCGGTGGCCACCGTTCAGCTGGGCTGCCTTCCTGGGTAAGGAGGGGCCAGTCTTCCTGGCACAAGGTCACTAGTTTCTTTTTTCCTAACCATCAGTCTTTCTCCATTTTTCCAGTACCTCAGCTAAGGGCATCCCCTTCTCTACACCAGGTATGTTTCCCATGTATATCGGACTCTTGTGGTGTGCCTTACGCTGATCAGGCCACACACTCCCCCTTCCGGCCAGATTGAGATGGGACTCGAACCATCTCAAATCCCGGAGGTGGGACTTGAACCCACTCAAATCCCAGAGCTGGGCCTCGAACTCACTCTCCCCAAAATTTAGATGCGGACTTTTAACACATGCCAGTCAGTACCTCCCGTCACCAAAGCTCCTAGGTGAACTCACCCAATGCCGGCTGTTGGAAGTTTGGAGAGAAGAGGATCAGATGGTGGTTGCCTAGAGTCCCATCTGGGGTGCCAAACTGTTAGGGAAACTGTTCCATCCAGTGTCCTTAACAGGGTTCGACTCTAGGTTTCCCCTTTATCCAAAAGATACAAAATAATTCTTGATAAAATGATGTGATTAGCATCACAGCTCGAGCTGGGTGCCTCCTCGAGGGACCCCCAATGGAAAATTCACTGGGTATTTATACCCCTGCGGGTTAAGTTCTTTGTCCATTCTCCGATTTGTTGCACCAATGGTTGCTCGACAAGTAGTAGCTTCTTGTCTCTTGGTTGGTTTCCCCGTTGTGTCCAGGTGGAGCTATGGTACTCAGTGGTCATTGCTGAAGCTGCTTTGTTACTTTCTTATCTCCTTGTTCCCTCTTTGTTCGAACTGGCTCAAACAATTTTGGGAAAAGTTCAGCCATGTGCAGCCTTAGGCTTCAGTAAATGTAGCTACTAGTGCTAAGCAAATGCTATTATATCCAAGACACCATCAGCCCTCTCTCAGGGCAAGGGAAGGTGGGAGTGACCCGGCCCACTGCAGAGGGCTTTGTCCCTGACCTCACACCAATTTACCACGCGTGCTATTTTTCCAGGCTCTATTTGGATAACAGAGGGTGACAAGCTCTGATGTACACCTTCTTCCATAGGTGAAGGTTCAGCATTTTCACACTCTGTTCTCCAGAAGATGAGGGGGAGCAGATGAGTCTAGCTGTGCGCTCAGTTTTCAGATGCCTACATCACATGATGTTTTCAATGGCAGAAATCCTTGGCTTTTCCATTGTTCTCCATGTGAACGCTAGGGAGTCATTAGAGGCAAAAAGGCTGACTGCAATCTAGTGCAGACTCAGGAGAACTGGTCTGTCCATTAGTCTTGTTCCCAGATGCCCTCTGCTTGCCAGCTCTCTCATTATAGCATGATTGCACTCAGATGTTACTCTGAAGAAGAATCTGGACTGTGCAGAGAACAGAGAAGTCCCGTTTCAAAGTGCACATCTCTAAAGTTCTCTCTCTTTCTCAGTCAAAATGGGGAGAGAAAGTTAGAGAGGGTTTGAAAGAGCTCCTGGCTCAGATGACCAAACCAAAGACTGCCAGTTCCCAGAAGGACCCTACAGGAGAGCTGTGCTGCTCTGGAGTGCTGCTCACAGCCTGCCAGGACAGTCCAGGGAGAAAGTTGGGTGTCCTGAAGGTGGATCTCCTTAAGCGGGAGTGGGCTCGTTCCCCAACCCCATGCACTGCATTGCCCAGAGCCCCACTCATTAGAGAGGCAGTCGGGCATCTCACTACCATGAAGATACCTGCATGGAAGGATCCCCAGGGTCAGTATCTGAACTGCAGCTGAATTCTACTCCTTTTATCCCCAGAGATCCTGAAAACAGTAACCCAAGCAGCCCAGACAGGTGGAGAAACAAGGAGAGTCACCATGATCCTCCTACAGAAGGAGGCAAGGGGAAACAGAGACAGATGGCCACTAAGGAAAGCCTTCTCCTTTCCTAGGTGTACATGCCACGTGCCAGACAATGACATTGCAGGCCAGTCACTCTCAGCACCTTTGCCTTGCGGCAGGAAATGGGCCTGTCACAGGAGAGAGGCTGCAGGTCTGCTGCAGGTGTGGATGCAGAGGAGGCAACTCATGCCCTAGACCTCATGGCCTTGAGGGCAGGGGGCTCTCCTGGGTGGGAGGGAAGACAAGGGTGCTTGTTCAGAGGAAGGTGTCTGCATTGGAGAGGCCAAGGGGAGTTGCCTGTTAGTCTCTGTTAGTCATTGCCCCTCACTTCCTGACTCCATCTCCACTGCCTTGACTTGTTCCTGCTTGGAGCTGTTGCTCTGTCCCTGTGTCTTCTCCCTGTCAGTGCTCATGGGCCTCATCCCACCCTCTGTGCATGCCATCCTGCCCTACAGAAACCTCCCAGGCAGGACAGTTTCCAGGAGCATCTCTGTGTTTGCAGTTGCTAAGAGGCAGTTCAGAAAAGCTCTGATGAGAATGATGATAACTGCAAAGGAGATGTTGGTGCTGCCTGGATGGAGAGGGAAGGGAGGAAATGAATGGGCTTTCTGAGGTTCCTCACAGACCTCTTGATCTTTCAGAGTAACATTTTAGGAGTCTCATTTCCATGTGAGCTGTGAGCAGCCCTGACCTATGCAGTACCCTCTCTACAGGAGGATGAACCTGCCCTGCCAGGGGTTGCTCCTTCCACCCAGACCTCTCCCTGCTGCACCGTGGGGAGTTCCCTGGGCAGGCTGAGTGCTGACCCTTGCATGCAGCTGTCACTGCTCCAGGCACACATACCCCAGGGCACAGGGACACTGCTCTGAATGGCAGCCCTGTGCAGATATGTGTGCACATCCTGGCTTCATGCCCCTGCAGCCACCCCTGGGAGAAGGTAATGGTGAGGCCTTGTCCCTCTGATGGTGTGGCAGGGAATCCCTGCTCTGGAGCATGTCCTCCTCCTCCATGCCGGAGAAACCGGGAGAGCCATCCGGACAGATCCCATAAGCTGTGGAATGTGCCAGGCTTAGAAAAACCCTCTAGGAACCAGAGTTGCATTGCCCATTGTGGCCAGAGACTTACTGTGTTAAGGGCTGTGAAGGTTTTGTTCTCCAGTGAGCCCTCCTCCCACTCCAGGCTGCTTTTAACTTCTCACAGCTGTGTCTTGTCTCATCTTGGCCCTGAGACCTGTTGCTCTTTGCAGAGGAGCTGCTCCTGGACTGACCTTTCTCACTATACAGCCTGCCAGGTCTCCATGAGCTCCTTCAGTCCTAGGAGCCTGGCCCAGCTCAGGAGCAGAGGCACAACCAAAGGAGTGACTTTCTCTGCCCCATGGGCTTTCTCGAGATGCCCCTGAGGCTCCAGGGCTGACAGCTCCTGAAAGGCAGCAGGGTCCCTCCTGGAGAATGTACTTTGAAGTAAATTAAAGTAATCACCTATCTTCTCTCTCTAAACTGTGGAGAGAGCAGTGGAGTCCAGCAGCATGATTTCTCCTGTCAGGGTGTCATTGTCTAAGAGAGATGAAACTGTCCCCCTCTGGAAATCCCTATTCCTCCCCAGTTATCAGGCAGGACATGCGGAAAGTGATAGGGAGGGGGTTGTTTTCTCATGTAGGGCAGTGATTCAGTTGAGTCAATGCAGGTGTCTTTCATCTCCCTCCTGTGCATGCCACAGACTCAGAGGAGGTGGGATTCCTCTTCCCTCAATTCAGGCGCTCACAAAATTTGTGTCTGTGTGGGAGCTCCTTGACTAAGCTCCCATTCTAATCCATGGAGATGGAGGGGAGGAATCAGTTGCTCACACACAAACAGCTGGTGACATCTGAGGTGCCAGAGGTGATCCAAGACATGTTCAAATGTCTTCAAGCTCCTATGGAGCAATTCTGAAAGACCCACATCCTTCTGGAGCATCAGCTATGGCCTAGGAGGGCTGGAAAGGAACTATCCTTGGTGACCTGAAATGATACCAGAGGTGTACATTCAGGACATCTGAGCCTGCCTTAATCAACCAGTCCCTGGCAGCCTGCAGACCTACTCAGCTGACTAAACGGAGGAGCTCACCATAAGGAGAGCAAGGTCTCTCTCTAGGCTCCATCAACAATATTTATTGATGTCAACAATATTTATTAAAGCTCAAGTTACTACAAAGCTAAGTGCTCATTGCTGCATTGCAGAGTCCTAAGCTAACTCAGGGCTCTCATTCGAATGAATAAAAAAGGCCTCTAGTGCTGTGTCAGGGGGCCGGGGTGACCAGCACAACCACAGGAAAATACAGCACAGGAGCTACAGGAAAGCCATGCCCTTTTGGATGGGTATTGGACAAACACCTCAGGACTTCTCAGAGTGGTTCGATGCCTGTATGCCAACAACTGAATGCTAACACCATGGTACTGAGGCCAGAACCATCCCATCTGCATCCAAGGGTGCTGCAGCAATGGGAGACACTTCACAGCAGGGTCTGCACTCGTGTGTCTGTGTTCTCAAACTTTGATGCTTCTCTCTCCCTGAACCTCACTCACCCACCTGATGACGGAAACAGGGAACATGCTAACAATGATCACAGTGTAGTTGGATTGCAGGCTGTCCGCTCCCAGGGATGTTCTCAGCAGGACCTACTCCTTCCTGGAGATTGGCTTCACTTCCATCACAGGCCTCCCAGTGCCGCTGAGACAGCTCAGGCAGAAAACTCCTCTTCTGCCATGGTTGCACAGCCAAGCCCTGTTTCAGCCTGGCTTTGGGGACTGCAGGGTTTGCTCTCTTAGTGGGAACCTCATTTCATCATGGCATGGTGATCTGCCATTAAGGCCAGCATGTCTCTGCTCTGAAATGGGGCCTTAGCATACACAGGGTCCTTGGCTGTCGTCAACAGGTTTCACCGTGGCAATTCTGTGCTCGGCCCTGGTGCCACAACTGAGGTTCTGCAGCCCACATGTACCCAGCTGCACTCAGCCTGGAGCACAGGCAGGAGCTGCAGCTCTGTGCATGGTCACAGAAGTGCTGGCATTGTGGGAATGACCGATTTGTGATAAGACCACTCACACAGCTTGGGCTGCTTCAATGGAAGGATAGAAGCTCTTCAGGAAAGACAGACAGGAAAGAGGAGGAGGGGAATTGCCCTCTGTGTGAAGGAGCAGCTCAGATGTGTGGAGCTCCTCTATGGGAAGGATGGCAGGCTGGGTGAATGCTAATGGGTGAGGATCAGAGGAGAGGCCAGTAAGGGTGACATTGTGGCAGAAGTTATAAACCACTACAGCATGGTGAAGAAGTGGACAAAGTGTTCTTTAAGCAACCTGAGCAAGTCTCCGAAGCAATGATCCTGGTTGTTATGGGGGACTTTAATCTCCACGGCATTCACTGGAAGGGCAACACAGCAGGGCTCAAACAGTCCAGGAGGTACCGGAGGGGTTGCAGGACAATTTCTTAGCCCAGCTGCCACTATGAGTCACCTGGATCTGTACTTGCAAACTCAGAAGAACTGGCTGCAGATGTGATACTCAGTGGCAGCCTTGGGTAATACTGTTTAAGAGATATAACCATACAAATGATAGCAAAGAGTGAGCAATGGGGAGGGAAAGTGCTGTTCTGAAAACTCAGTGCAAGAGGTTACTATTACAAAGTTACAGCTAATTTGTAAAGTAAGAGACTGGCAGGAATAAAATTAAAGAGCTTTAGTTTATCAACATCATCATCATCAAGAAGAAGAAGAAATTCTACCTGAACATTGTACTGTTAATGTGATTAGTGGTAGTAGCACTAATTCCAAAATCTTTGAGAGCTGCTGCGTTTTTCCTCAGTTCCAAAGTTCATCCTGCTTAGATCCTGAAAGGACTACCTCAAACCTCTACAACCTCCTCTCCTCCCAGCTCTTTATCCCCAGGACATTTTCCCATGACTTTATCACACTGTCCACCCTTTATTTTTAAGTTGGGTATAGTTATGGTAATCCCTTACAAAGAAGGGAAGTGTGTGTGTGTGTGTGTGTGTGTGTGTGTGTAAGGTGGCTAAGGTCTGCAGGGGAACAGGAGCAGGCATGGGACAGTGGAGGATGTCTGCGATGGTGACAGCCAAGGCTGGTGGCAAGGCTGAAAGCCCCTGACAGAACTGAGGTCTTTCTCACCTTGGCTATGGCTGCTGTCTCTGCCAACATGGCCTACGAGAAGACACCATTTCCTTAAGGCTCCAGAAGCCTTGTTGCCTTCTCATCTGCCAGGGAGCCCAGGAGGTGTTGTACCATTTTCCTGCACTTGGCATTGCCCCTCCCACCCCCCCACTCCCCAACTGAGGAAGAGCCCTGAGCAACATGCGAGGGAAAAGATCACCCTTCCGACGTGATGGACATTTGTGCTTGACAAAGCATATCAAGGGCTTACTTGGCATTGAAGCCTCCTGTACAGTTTCTTTCACTAACTGTAAGTGGTGCCTCTAATTTTCTACTCTAGCCAGCCTCCAGGGAAGGGCACTTCAGTCTGTAGTTCCCATTAACAACTGCATTGGTAATGGCCCTTGGTGGGACCCATTAATGCGCTAAGAAACCTTTGAGTTTGCTTCTGACTTCTGACTTTAAATTCTTGAGAGGTTTGTTCAATCTCCTTTCAGTGTCTGCACAAATGCACCAGAGGGCTCATTAAACACACACACATACACACAAACCCCTAAGGAGCCATGTCTCTTCCCATAATTGTTTTCAGGTCTTCAGGTGTCATGTGGCTAATTGGAGAGCTTTCAGGAATGTGGCTGAAAAAGGAAGGTTTCAATGAGCACTTAATAAGCAGGATCCCTGTTTCTTTCTTTTTTTCTTTTATTCTTTTGTTGTTTTCTTAATTTTTCAGCTTGAAGAATAAGTGTTATCAACATTCTACTACTGGCATTGCTCCAGAGTGTCTCCTAATGAAGTTCAGACATGTAGGAAAAGGAGGGTACTTGTGGTCAGACACTGCATGGACAATCTTCACTCCCAGGTCCTCCATTTCTCTTCTCAGCCACCTGGGACTCATCTAACTCCTTTTTCATTTCTAGCCTTTCTCCACTGAAGACTGTAGCTGAATGTTACAGCTCATATGAATCAATACCCACCTGCTTTATTTAGAGAACTACCTGCAAACAGATGCAGAAAGATTTGTCTTGGCTGTGAAAAATAAAAAAAAATAAAAAAAATAAATGCATCCCTCCGCTGTACATTAAGAGCAAATTTTCTCCACTGAAGGCCACTTTCCACAGGGAATAACCTTGCTGGAAGTATTTTAGATAGAGAGATAGGAAATGATAGTTAGAAACACAGTTAAGGAGTTGGCTAATGAGAAAACTAGACAAACTACTGAAAGAGGAGGCAAGCTTTAAAATCCCTGTAATTCAAAGCAGCAGCTGGGTAGCCGATATGTGTCTGAATGAACAAAGAAAACAGGAGGAGGAAAACTGGATGGACAATGCCTAATGGGTATGTCCAGGTAGTCTTCTGAACAGATGACTTTAGAAATGGTCGACTTAATAAGGACGTGCAGAAATACATGAAAGATTAGTTAGAATAAAAACACTGTATAATAGACAGAGCAGTAGTAATGCAAGTACTGGGGAAGATGAATATTTCTTTTCCTAAGGTTAATGCGCTTCCTGGAAATTTCCAGTTTGGCACTATAGGAAAACATTAACTTTTTATTAAAATGATTCAATGATTTCAGGTGGTGAAATGTACCTTTTTTTTTTTTTTTTTTTTTTAACCATTGAAGAATATTCTCCAACTTTCCAGGCAGAGCTCAGTTTCCTAAACATGAAGCATCTAGTGCCAATTTTAGAGGCGCCAGTGTTTCTGAGGTGTTTCCCTGGGACTGACAGCTATCATGCAGGACCTAGGGGAGACGAGAGCCCCTCTGGAGCTGAAGCTGGAGGCTGGCAGAGGGTACCAGGGTGTTTGTAGTGGCACCAAGATGCCTGTGTTTCTGTAACTGAAACCCACCGTAATTTTGAAAATTGTCTTCCTTTGCAAACAAAAACATTGCAGCCCACCCCCCACCCCCAAGTCCAATGTATTAAAAGAGAACAAAAGGAGGAGGATAAGAACACAAAAATAAAAAGAAAAAAAAGTGTAATAATACATCTCCTTTGCTTCTGTAAGGGTCCGGCGGGGGCGACGCCTGGACTCCCGGCAGGAACAGATACACAAACACAAGGCACACTGAGGTCAATGCTGAGCATTTATTACCTCTGCGTCTGAGCGGGGGTTCCCCAGCGATTTCCCGATCGAGGCAATAAAGGAGCGGGAGAGTCCCTGGCACCGCTGAGCGTCGGTCCATGGCGAGGAACGCCGGGGGGCACTATACGTGGTTTTTGTGTACTACACACATGCGCAGTGGGCACACTGAGCTCATCGCTAATCTCGAGTCAAAGCCCAGGTGCACACCACACTGGCATAGGCCCAGCTACATGGCTATGGGTCAACATGTCCTGTTGATGCTCCTTTTCCCATGGAACGGTCTGGCTAGCTTCCATTGCCTATCTCCTCGACATTCTTCCGCACTTTCCCATACATCCACCCCCGCGACGGAAGGCTAGTTACAGGCCATTCCAGTCTTCAGAAGGGCGTGGGGTATGAGGGCAAGGGAATTTACAAAGTAGTGAAATCAAAACATAACCTAATATAATGCGAAAGATAAACAAGAGTTCTCCTTGTAGGAGGTGGCCTGGCCATCCCCTTAGGGAGCCAAACCAATTAGCCAGCCAGGCATCTCCGCCATTCTGCCAGGTATGTTGGATAATGTTCTGTAAGTGGCTGATATCAGTCTCGGTAGATGCTGATTCTTCAGTGATGGTAAAGCAGCACATCCCGGCAAAGTCAGGACATCCATGGCTGTATCACAGTAGGAGACAGTCGATCACTAGATGGTTTTGCAGTGTTTCTTGCCATACTGCTACCAACTCTTTATTAAAAGAGGCAATGGCTCTAGATGTCCAATTTAAGCCTTGAGCTAAAGCACAGACAACATGCTCTAACCGTTTACAATCATGCGCCACCACCCCCGGGATCCCAACTAGGCTTAGCAATAGGCCTAGGGCTTCTGCACAAGGAAATAAACTTACATGGGGGTTACAAATGGCATCTAGGATATGTCACGGGGTCCTTCGCCGCTCCATCATAAAGGGAAGGATGCTTAAAGTAACACAGTCTACAGTGCATGGGCCACCTGTGGCGTTGGCTGGCACATATATATATGCTGTAGTGACACACAGAAGGAACCAACCTAAGGGTAGTATAATGTGAGCAGATGCATAAGCAATATTTATAGTGTCATTACAAATTAACTGTGTATTGGTTACATACCGCAGAACAGAGGTAGCATTTACAAAGCGAAAGCAAATATATGCTTTAGATATGTTAGCTATACAAAAAGAGTAAGCCCAAGGTGTCATCTTTTGGGAAACAATACCCAAATTGTATAAAATCATGGGAGTAACAGAAATACTCTTTTTTTTTTTTTTTAATGTAACTCTGTAGTACCACGAGTGGAGCTGGTACACCTATGTAACACGTAGTTAAGACATCATCCACTGATCGTCCTCCTGCAATACAGAAAGCAGAGAGGTTAGCTGATCTTTGTGTGAGTCAAATCCATGTATTTACATGGGAAGCTGGATGGTCTTGTAGATTAACGGCATCTGTCGTGGTCAACAAGAGGTAACATCTCAACAGTAGCTTACAGATGCCGGCGTGATAACCTGTTGATGGGAAGATAGAAAGGCATAGTATCACCATCAGGAAGAACTAGAGCAGTGGCTCCTGGACCATCTGCTAGAACAGTGCCAGGCTGCTTTTCCTTTTGAGGAGTTAGTATCCACACACTGGCTAAAGAGTGTGTTGAGGGTGTTTGCTGAACTTGAGGCACTCCGTCACTGTGGATCAGAATTCCTCGCAGTATTGGTGCTCCCTGTGCAATATTCACTGGCGTGGATACGGATACCTGGAAAGATAAATCTTGAGAAGAGGTCAATAAGAGCGGGGCTATTTGGACAGGTATCAAAGGTGTAAACAGCCATACACATTGTGAAGGGCAGTCAAGTCTTAAATGTAAGCTTATAACCCTTTGTTCAGTAATCGTGAGTTGCTCCGGTGTATAGAATTCCACCTCCCCGGAGGCGAGTATGCAGGGGGCAATTCCCCCTTCCATTACAGATATCCGAGCAGGAGTTGCTAGAGTCGGTTTGGCTTGTACTCGCTCATAGGGAGTAAGCATTCCAACACGCCTGTTGTTAAGCATAAACAGCGCTTGTGGGAGCATGCTCATCCACCCCCTTAAGGTTTGCGTGGTGGTAAGCTTTCGAATTTGTTCTTTTAGCAGGCCATTCATTCTCTCTATTAATCCACTAACTTGAGGGTGGTATGGTATATGCAAGACCCAGGTGATCCCCAAGTCCTTTGCCCATTCTTGTACTACATGGCCTGCAAAGCGGGTACCTTGGTCACTCTGTATTTCTTTTGGTGCACCATAAGTATACATGAGCTGCTCTAAGCCCCGTACAGTAGAGGATTGATTCGCGTGGGAGGTAGGATATGCATACATAAGGCCTGTGTAAGTGTCTGCAGCAGTCAGTATATACTTTCGCCCCTGTGAGGGGGGTAACGGGCCTACATAATCTACCTGCCAGGTCGCAAAGGGTTGTTCGCCTCGCTTGATGAAACCATATGTGCTGGTGAAAGGCACTTTTGTTATCTTCATACAAACGGGGCAGTTAGCACGGGCTGTCTTATACCAGTGTAGGGCTAACATGGGATGGCCTCGTGATAGATCCCAAGCCTGAGCTGTGATGGGGCCACGATGCCCTGATCGTTCATGCGCTTGCCAAGCTTGCTTTAACTCTGAGGGAGTTGCCATCTGGTCGACTGCTGTACTATGCTGAGTTTCGAGGGTCTCCTGCTTCTGATGGGCATCGACATGTCGCACAGACACAGCTTTAGTTTGCACAATGTCCCAAATCCTTTCCCACAAGGGGCTCCCCCAGAGTTCCTTATCATGTATCTTCCACTGTGCAGCAGCCCATGTTGGTAACCAGGTTTGCAGACCCTTGTATACTACCCAGCTATCCGTATAGAGGTAGCGTGCATCTCCCTCATTGAGAGCCATAGCTGCAGCCTTTAATTCAGCCCACTGACTTGAGTATCCCGTTCCTGAGGCAAAACAGATAGTATCCGTGGCAGGATTATATGCTACAGAGCGCCACACTCGCTCTCCTGCCCAGGAATACACTGCACTGCCATCAGAAAACCAGGCCCACTCTCGTTGCTCAGGAGATAACGTCTCAAAAGGAGGGGCCTCTTGGACAGGCGATGGCTCCATTGGGGGAGCAAGGGGGGGCAGCCCCTCTGGCTCTGACAATAGAGGCATGTTCTCAAAACGTACCTCCCCTAACAAGGTTGCATGCGGGGTGCTCATGTCCTTTCTCCCTGCCTTAAACCGGGCTTGTAAAAAGTGTTTCCATTTCCACTGAGTTGCAGCTTGGGCCACCCCCACATGGGCCCTAATGGTATCATCTGTCACCCATGCCTGAATGGGGATGGGGGTGTGTACGGTCACCGGGTCACGTCCTGTAACTCGTTCGGTATCCTGCAAAGCCCACACCACAGCCAAGAGCTGTTTTTCTAGAGGTGTATAATTTGCTCTGGCCCCTTGCAGGGAACGGGACCAGAAACCTATAGGTTCCCGCCTTGCGTGGGCACATTGCTGCCACAACCCTCAAGACACCGTATCCCCCATGACCGTTACCTCCAGCTCGAAAGGTCGTCCCTCATATGGAGTGAATAGTTCGCAATGTTGGACCACCGCCTCCTTGCACAGGTTGAAGGCTTGCTGCTGTTCTTTGGTCCATTGCCACTGGCTACTTTTTTTGGTCAAACGCTGTAGCAGCCGCATTAAATATGCTAAGTGGGGTATAAAGGTCCTCCAGAACCCCAGAAGGCCCCAAAAAGCTTGTAGTTGTCTCACAGTAGTGGGGACAGGGTACTGTTGAATGGTATTGCGCACTTTCTCAGGGATAGCTTTTGTCTGCCCCCTCCAGACTATCCCTAAGAATTGCACACTGATGTCCGGCCCCTGTACCTTCTTAGGGTTTACAGTCTACCCCCGCTCCTGTAGGGTCTGTACCAGCAATGATAACTGCTCACGGACTTGTTCTTCAGAAGGTCCCATTATCAAAATATCATCGATATAATGATGGATGGTACACTCTGTAAGTGGGGGGGGGGGGGGGAAGATCAGCTGAGATCATCTGGTGGCAAATAGAGGGGCTATGTTTATAGCCCTGAGGAAGGACTTGAAACGTATATTGCTTATTATTCCATGTAAACGCGAATTGATCTTGCGATTGCTGAAAAGAGTCAGGAATTAACCCATAGGGTAGAGCGATTAGCTTTACGAATGGCTAACAAGCGCCGTGTGCGCTATGGTAAAGCCCCAGCTACAGTTGCACAGGTGAGAGCAATAACAACTAGACCTTCCTGGGACCCAGAGGAGTGGGATGGTAATATCTGGAGTACTTCATCTGACTCAGAGATTGAATTTGGATTAGAAGGAGAATCGGCTACTCCCCAGGTCCGACCACTTGTGCAACTGAAGGGGGAGAGGCAAGTAGACGGCAATAGAGTGGAGCAATCTAGGACGTATACCCCAAAGGAATTGCGTGAGTTTTTAACTGCTTTCCAGCAGCAGCATGGGGAGTCTTTGTTAGCCTGGTTAGTGAGAGCATGGGATGCAGGTGCCGGATCGCTTAGTCTCGTAAGAGAGGAGCTGAATTTAATGAGCCCCTTATCAACCGATGCTCAAGTTCAGTATTATCTTACCCAATTAACTGCTCCGCGGGACGGGGCAGGAAATATTATCGTAGCTCCAACATTATATCAATGGTTATGTGCTGCTGTGGTAGGTGCTTATCCGTCCACCGATGAGTTAGCCGCCACAGTGGGAGCGTGGCGTACTTTGGAGGAAGGGATCAACGTGTTGCGGCAGCTAGGGGTAGCAATCGGATTAGCAGATGGAGAAGGACTGGACAGTGTGGAAATAACGTGGCAGATGAAGACCCAGTTATTAAGGGGGGCTCCAAGTGCCTTAAAGCCCTTACTATTTGGCATAGTAATGCCTGCAACTGGAACAGTGGGGGCTTTAACACACAATATAAGGGATTTGACACTTGTTGGTGAACCAGATACTAAGCAAGCGAGAGCAGTTCCGAATTCCAAAGGAAGAAAATTGGCAGGGACTACTAAATTGAGTGGAAAGGTAACGAGGCGGCAGATGTGGACTGATTTGCTGCAGGCAGGAGCATCAACAGGACATGTTGACCCATAGCCATGTAGCTGGGCCTATGCCAGTGTGGCGTGCACCTGGGCTTTGACTCGAGATTAGCGATGAGCTCAATGTGCCCACTGCGCATGTGTGTAGTACACAAAACCCATGTATAGTGCCCCCCCGGTGTTCCTCGCCATGGACCGATGCTCAGCAGTGCCAGGGACTCTCCCACTCCTTTATTGCCTCGATCGGGAAATCGCTGGGGAACCCCCGCTCAGACGCAGAGGTAATAAACGCTCAGCATTGACGTTAGCGTGCCTTGTGTTTGTGTATCTGTTCCTGCCGGGAGTCCAGGCGTTTCCCCTGCCGGACCCTTACTATTGCATTGACTGGAGGCACTGGAAGAAGAGACACTGGTGGGCCAGTAATAAAAGGTGTTCAGAAAAGAGGAAAGAAGAATGAGAGTGAGAGAAGATCTAGCCTGCTAGATGCAGGCTGTGAGCGTAGCCAGGCTATGAGGAGCTTTGGGCAAAGATGCACTACCGGAGTGATAGTCCCAGCACTGCCCCGGAAAGCTCAGCAGGTTTTGTGCAAATCCTGCTGGATTCAGTTTAAAAAGTCCCAGATGCTCCAGCAAGAGGGTACAAGACCCCCATTGAGCTCAGGCCTGCAGGACAGGGCTTCCCTTGGCCTTTCCAATGGGGGCATCTCACAGGGGTTGATGGCATTGCACAGAGGTTGACAGCATCTCACAGAGGTTGACACATGGGGCGGTGTGAGAGGAGCTCTGGCCGCATTGGCTTATCTGTCTCTGTGCCCAGGTGGTTGCACTCCAGAGCTTGGCCACTTTCCGCTAAGAATTGGCTTGGAAACCTCAAGCAGAGACTTCCCTTGCAGAGGTCCCCAATGCACAAGGCATGTCATGAGGCAGCTCCACATGAGCATCCCAACACTGCTCACACCGGAGCTTCCTAACAGAGACGAATGGTGTTTTGGACAGAAAGATTCATCCGTTACATCCATGCAAATAACTGTGGGATAGCACACGGCAGTTTTAACACATCTTCCTTCATCCTGCCTGCAGAGAAACCCATTGCAAGGCAGAGGCTGGCCACTCCAGCTCTGACCAGTCACCAACCATCTTTATTTTGCATTTGTAGGTGGATTTTAGCATGAGGAAAGGCACCTCCTCCCTTCCTAATGCCTGCACTGCTGCAAAAGGGGAACAGTGGGAGCTCCCACACAGATGCACATACCCTCTGCTCTTGGGAGACAACGCCAACAGCTGCAGCCAGACAGCTATGGCACAGCCATGGGAGAGAGCTGCCTTGGGAGCAGGGACTGAGATGCACCCCCTGTCTCCGGGGCTGTCCTTTCCCTGCCTCACCAAAGCTCCCGGGCAGCTCATTGCCAATTTCCCTGCCCATCAAGGAAAGCTTCGTGCCACTTTTGAAATTTGAAATTCAGCATAATTACTGTGGGACTCCAGAGGGACATCTGGCTAAACAAGTTGCCTTGTCCTTGAATGGTGATAAAAAGGTCCTAAAGCATGTGACTGCGTTCTGAAATTCAAAGAATGAATTCCCTTGCCAGAGAAAACAGGAGAGGTGAAAGTTTCGACGTGACGTGTGGGGTCCTCGTGACATGGGGAACAGGAAGAACGAAAGATCTGTGTGTGGTCATGGGGCCATAATCTCATTGCAATTACAGAGACATGGTGGGATAGCTCACATGACTGGAATGCTGTCATGGATGGCTACATGCTTTTTAGGAAAGACAGGCCAGGAAGGTGAGGTGCTGGAGTGGCTCTTTATGTGAGAGAGCAACTGCAGTGTATCGAGCTCTGCCTAGAGGCAGATGAAGAGCGAGTTGAGAGCTTATGGATAAGGATTAAAGGGCAGGCTAGCATGGGTGACCCTGTTGTGGGTGTTTGTTACAGGCCACCTGATCAGGATGAGGAAGTCGATGAGGCCTTCTACAGACAGCTGGAAGTAGCCTCACGATCCCAGGCCTTGGTTCTCATAGGGGACTTCAACCACCCTGAGATCTGCTGGAAAGACAACACAGCTAGGCACAAACAGTCCCGGAGGTTCCTGCAGAGCATTGGTGACAACTTCTTGACACAGGTGGTGGAGGAGCCAACAAGGAGAGGTGTGCTGCTGGACCTTGTACTAACAAACAAAGAAGGACTGGTGGAAGATGTGAAGGTCGGGGGCAGCCTTGGCTGCAGTGACCATGAGATGGTGGAGTTCAGGATCCTGCGAGGGGGCAGCAGGGCACTGAGTAGGATTGCAACCCCGTAGTTTAGGAGAGCAAACTTTGTTGTCTTCAGGGACCTACTTGGAGGAACGCCATGGGTTAGGGCCCTAGAAGGAAGGAGGGGTCCAAGCGAGCTGGTTAATAGTCAAGCATCACTTCCTCTAAGATCAAGAGCAGTGCATCCCTATGAGTAGGAAGTCAAGCAAAGGAGGCAGGAGACCTGCATGGATGAGCAAGGAGCTCCTGGCAAAACTCAACCAGAAGAAGGAAGTATACAGAAAGTGGAAAGGGGGACAGGCCACTTGGGAGGAATAGAGGAACATTGTCAGAGTGTGCAGGGATGCGAGGAGGAAGGCTAAGGCCCGTTTGGAATTAAATCTGGCAAGGGATGTCAAGGACAACAAGAAGGGCTTCTTCAAAGACATCAGTAGCAAGAGGAAGACTAGGGAAAATGTGGGCCCTTTGCTGAATGGGGTGGATGCCCTGGTGACGAAGGATGCAGAGAAGGCAGAGTTACTGAATGCTGTCTTTGCTTCAGTCTTTCCTGCTCAGGCCGGCTCTCAGGAACCCCAGACCCTGGAGGCAAGAGAGAAAGTCTGGAGAAAGGAAGACTTCCCCTTGGTTGAGGAGGATGGGGTTAGAGATCGTTTAAGCAAACCTGACACCCACATATGCATGGGCCCCGATGGGATGCACCCACGAGTGCTGAGGGAGCTGGCGGATGTTATTGCTAGGCTGCTCTCCATCATCTTTGAAAGGTCATGGAGAACAGGAGAGGTGCCTGAAGACTGGAAGAAAGCCAGTGTCACTCCAGTCTTCAAAAAGGGCAAGAGGGAGGACCCAGGAAAATACAGGCCAGTCAGCCTCACCTGCATCCCTGGAAAGGGGATGGAGCAGCTCATGCTGGAGGCCATCTCCAAGCATGTGGAGGACAAGAAGGTGATCAGGAGTAGTCAGCATGGCTTCACCAAGGGGAAATCATGCTTAACCAACCTGATAGCCTTCTCTGATGGAATGACTGGCTGGGTAGATGAGGGTAGAGCAGTGGATGTTGTCTCCCTTGACTTCAGCAAGGCTTTTGACACTGTCCCCCATAACATCCTCATAGGGAAGCTCAGGAAGTGCAGGTTAGATGAGTGGACAGTGAGGTGGATTGAGAAGTGGCTGAACGGCAGAGCTCAGAGGGTTGTGATCAGCGGCGCAGAGTCTAGTTGGAGGCCTGGAGCGAGCAGTGTGCCCCAGGGGTCAGGACTGGGTCCAGTCTTGTTCAGCTTCTTCATCAATGACCTGGATGAAGGGACAGAGTGCACCCCCAGCAAGTTTGCCGACGATACAAAACTGGGAGGAGTGGCTGATACACCAGAGGGCTGTGTTGCCATTCAGGGGGACCTGGACAGGCTGGAGAGCTGGGTGGAGAGGAACCTCATAAAGTTCAACAAAGGCA